>NC_134844.1:6666666-6969696 GCF_965363235.1 Mytilus galloprovincialis
CAATTGCTCTGAGGAATTGGTATTTAACGGAAAAAACAGAAACAGACATCTTTAATGTAATTAAAGCAGTATGATAAAAAAAAATTGTCTGACACCTCTTTTTGCATGAGTGGTATGTGTTTTAGATAGCATTTTCGACTTGATCAATAATAAAAAATTTAACACAAAGGCAGGTTACACAAAAAGTCTTTCTTCTTCCATCGGTAATTATATTTTAAAAAAGGGGCCTTCAACAGCCCGTTCCGACGATGATTAGAGACAGTGATCCAGTTGAATCTGATGTAAACTTTTTAATTTATTTTTCCGTTCCGTTCCGTTCCGTTCCGCAAAGTACCAATTGCTCTGAGGAATTGGTATTTAACGGAAAAAACGGAAACAGACATCTTTAATGTGATTAAAGCAGTATGATAAAAACAAGTCAGACCCTTCTTTTTTGAATGAGTGGTAAGTGTTTTAGATAGCATTTCGACTTGATCAATATTTAAATAAACAGCTGCGCCATGAGCGCATGATACGCCCGTCGTCTTGTGAAAAAACATAAATCTTTTTTGAATAACACAGGGTTGTACAGGATGTCATGCTTAGTATATCCTGACTCATTCTTTATTCCCGCTCAATAGGAAGATTGTACAAGATGTATTTGGAAACCCGACGCAACATTAGCCTGTTAAGTTTTAAGCAATAGAGATACAGCGCAACATGTGAAAAAAAACCTCTTTTTTTACAAAAAACTCAATAACTCGAAAATATAAAAATGAATCATCACCAAAAAGTATACAGATCTTTAGATTAATATAACAAAGAAGTGTGTAAAGTTTTAAGCAATAATCATAAATCGTTTTTGAGATATGGTGCGACATGTAAACCCCCCCCCCCTTTTTTTTTTTACAAAATACTCAACTCAAAAATGAAATTTTGAATCATCACCAAAAAGTATACAGATATTAAGATTAATATAACTAAGAAGTATTTAAAGTTTTAAGCCATAATCAAGAATCGTTTTTGAGATACGGTGCGACATGTGAAAAAAACACACCCCTGTTTTAGTTACAAAGTGCCGTAACTCAAAAAGTTGTAATCTTATTTTCACAAAAAAGTATACAGATCATTTTACCATCATAAGAAACAACTATGTTAAGTTTCATGAAATTTGGATAAGTCGTTCTCAAGTTACGGTGCGACATGTTTACACCGGACAGACGGACAGACGGACGGACGGACGGACGGACACTGGACATTTGTATACCATAATACGTCCCGTCAAAATTGACGGACGTATAAAAAATAACACAAAGACAGGTTAGACAAAAGGTCTTTCTACTTCCATTGGTAATTATAAATTAAAAAAGGGGCCTTCCGAAGATGATTAGAAACAGTGATCAAGTTGAATCTGATTTCCGTTCCGTTCCGCAAAATACCAATTGCTCTGAGGAATTGGTATTTAACGGAATCGAACGGAAACAGGCATCTGTAATGTAATAAAAGCAGTCTTGATAATATCAGTGCAAAGTTTTTAAAAATTACTTCTCATCTTATTTCAGTTCCCTTATGTCAAATTTTTAATTCAAGCATTAAAAAATCAGTTTATCCATCATTATTCAAACTAGCTAAAGTCATACCAGTTTTTGAAAATAAATGTTAAAAAATGATGTATTTAATTACAGACCAATTGCATTTTTACAATTAGTATCTTGAGAGACACGTAAAAACTTATTTAATGAACTATACGGACACATATAATCTGTTGTATGTCCTGCAATCAGGTTTTCGTTCGAACCATTCCTGTCAAACTGCCATGACAACTTTGTTAGATAAATGGTTAAAAGCAATTGATGAAGGCGAATTAGTAGGAGCAGTATTTCTGGATCTTTGTAAAGCTTCTGATGTTCTTCATCATAAACTGCTCCTCCAGAAATTACAAAAATACAGATTTTCTTATTCTTCACTGCACTGGCTTACTTCATATCTAACTAATAGACAGCAGGTTGTATACATTTCAAATACTTTTTCAGGTGTATTAAAAGCAAAAACAGGTGTACCTCAAGGGTTCGTTTAAGGTCCCATATTATTCTTATTATTCATTAATTTTTTGCCTTTGTGTAATCCAAATCATAACAGTGATCTTTTGGCTGATGATAGTACTATTTCTGTTACTGGTAAAAACAAAAGTTGTATAGCCAGACACTAAATACTGTGTTAGAAAATATTTCTCATTGGTGTGATGAAAACAAAATGTTAATCAATGTATCCAAAACAAAGAAAATGTGTTTATGTTCAAAACACAAACTTTCTGTCATGTGTAATGAACCTTTTAATATCTTCATTAATAATCAATATATTAATGAAAGTCAGCGTGAACAAGTCCTTGGTATTTTTGTGGACGCAACTCTGTCTTGGTCTGATCATATCAAATATGTTATTAAAAACTTTAAGGTAAATTCTTCCTTTAGCTCTACTAAAAAGGATCAAGAAATATTTAAATCATAATGCAAGAATTTTATTTTATAATGCATACATTCTTCCAAATTTTGACTACTGTTGTTCAATATGGGGCAACTGTAACACATTTTTAATCGACAGTTTGCTTAAATTACAAAAAAGGGAAGCTAGAATTATTTTAAATGAACATGATTTTCAAAAACCATCTGTTGAACTTTTTAAAGAATCTGGAATAATTCCAGTAAATACATGTAATAGAATATTATACCACAAGTCCTTATTAATGTATGAATAAAACAATGGATTGGTACCCCAATACTTGTCAAATCTTATTGTAACTACAAATTTTTTTTTATTATTGATCTGGTCGGGAATGCTATCTAAAACACATACCACTCATGCAAAAAGAGGTGTCAGACAATTTTTTTTATCATACTGCTTTAATTACATTAAAGATGTCTGTTTCCGTTTTTTCCGTTAAATACCAATTCCTCAGAGCAATTGGTACTTTGCGGAACGGAACGGAACGGAAAAATAAATTAAAAAGTTTACATCAGATTCAACTGGATCACTGTCTCTAATCATCGTCGGAACGGGCTGTTGAAGGCCCCTTTTTTAAAATATAATTACCGATGGAAGGAGAAAGACTTTTTGTGTAACCTGCCTTTGTGTTAAATTTTTTATTATTGATCAAGTCGAAAATGCTATCTAAAACACATACCACTCATGCAAAAAGAGGTGTCAGACAATTTTTTTTTATCATACTGCTTTAATTACATTAAAGATGTCTGTTTCCGTTTTTTCCGTTAAATACCAATTCCTCAGAGCAATTGGTACTTTGCGGAATGGAACGGAACGGAAAAATAAATTAAAAAGTTTACATCAGATTCAACTGGATCACTGTCTCTAATCATTGTCGGAACGGGCTGTTGAAGGCCCCTTTTTTAAAATATAATTACCGATGGAAGGAGAAAGACTTTTTGTGTAACCTGCCTTTGTGTTAAATTTTTTATTATTGATCAAGTCGAAAATGCTATCTAAAACACATACCACTCATGCAAAAAGAGGTGTCAGACAATTTTTTTTTATCATACTGCTTTAATTACATTAAAGATGTCTGTTTCCGTTTTTTCCGTTAAATACCAATTCCTCAGAGCAATTGGTACTTTGCGAAACGGAACGGAACGGAAAAATAAATTAAAAAGTTTACATCAGATTCAACTGGATCACTGTCTCTAATCATCGTCGGAACGGGCTGTTGAAGGCCCCTTTTTTAAAAAATAATTAACGATGAAAGGAGAAAGACTTTTTGTGTAACCTGCCTTTGTGTTCAATTTTTTATTATTGATCAAGTCGAAAATGCTATCTAAAACACATACCACTCATGCAAAAAGAGGTGTCAGACAATTTTTTTTTTATCATACTGCTTTAATTACATTAAAGATGTCTGTTTCCGTTTTTTCCGTTAAATACCAATTACTCAGAGCAATTGGTACTTTGCGGAACGGAACGGAACGGAAAAATAAATTAAAAAGTTTAAATCAGATTCATTTTGATCACTGTCTCTAATCAAGGACGACGTGAGGTCAGTCTAGATATCATAATGCATGACTTGCAAATGCGTTAATTTCATGATAATTTATCAGGACAATCCGACATATTCATCTACAGAATATTTCCCGATGTTATACATTATTACACATTTCACATGTGAAGATGAGATTAAGTATACATTTGTGTTATTTGTATATGGAAAACCGTAAAACACAGAAATTCTAAAGTTTGTTTTGTTTTAAAGATTTTTCGAAATTTTGATAAATGCCCCCTTTGGATACCTTAAATGAAATTCAGTTCCGTTCCGTTCCGTTCCGTTCCGTTCCGTAAAGTACCAATAGCCGAAATGGCAAATTAACACCTAGTCCATATACATAAATACCTATAACAAACTTTATCTTACCTCCTATAGATTTATTACAGGGATATGATTGGTGAAAGGACTACACATGGTGACTATATATATTTGATATAGGGTGTCCTAAAAAATGTGGGGTTAGTTACCATATATGGTTAGTAAGGAGTTACTTCCCCGTCAAAACAAAAAAAAGATGGCATATCCCTTGCCCTGCATTAGATATATAAGTATTCTTTCATACCAATTATAAACAAATTAAGTCGTCTCGCTGGCCTCCAGATTTTTTGGAAAATTAAGTGTTCACCCCAAGAACCGGTTTGGCCACAACATAACAATTTCAATTTTATTTACAATTTACACAGTGTGTATATGTTAAGTATGTTTAAATGAACATAAGTTCTCATAGTTTAGGTCTTTATTCATTATAGGTAGAAAAATACAGGCAAAGTTTAGATGTTTATGAAGTGTCCTTTATTTTGACTTTAATGGAACCTTAAAACTAACAAATTGTTATTGTTGGCATAAAGGAGTTACTGTGGATTCATTAATTTTCGTGGGTATCAATTTTCGTGGATTGGGATAAACTTGCATTTTCGTGGATATTAGATTTAGATTAGAATAATAATGAATCCACAGTACTTCCATTTCAAAACAAAAAAAAATCTGAAAGGTTTCAACAGATGAAGAAATTGATTACCAAATGTGACTTCCTGTTTATGAGTCATTACCAAATGTAACTCCCTGTTTGTGACATTACAGAATGTGACTCCCTGTTTGTGTGACATTACCGAATGTGACACCCTGTTTGTGACATTACTGAATGTGACTCCCTGTCTGTGACATAACCAATTGTGATTCCCTGTATGTGACATTACAGAATGTGACTCTTTGTTTATATTATTAACAAATGTGACTCCCTGTTTGCGACATTACCGAATGTGACTCCCTGTTTGCGACATTACCGAATGTGATTCCCTGTTTGTGACATTACTAGATGTGACTCCCTGTTTGTGACATTACAGAATTTGTTTACCGGTTTGTGACATTACAGAATTTGTTTACCAGTTTGTGACATTACAGAAGGTAACTCCCTGTTCGTGACATTACTAAATGTGACTCCCTCTTTGTGACATGACTTTGGCTTCCTCCTCCAGTAAAACTTTGCCACCACAATACAACCAAGAGTGCAGAAAGTGGCTTTAAATATATAAAATTAATGAATCAATCTTCATCCTACAGTTTTGTTGCCCCTTGGTATTTATCCATTTTTTTTTTGGAAAAAAATAAAAGAAGAAAAACAATTGTTTTGAATTTATTTTGTATCCTTTGAGAAAAAGAACATTCATTAACATTATTACATGTTATTACAATATTAACAAATGAGCTGCATTGGATAGAAATTAACCGTATGGTAGAGCATGTATACATATGAATGTATAAGTGGTCGATTGATCTTTGAATATTTAAATATGAAATAAAACATGAATGTTGGCCTGTTTTGCATGGTTGTTTTATCATCTCAATTTTCATATAGTTACAGACTTAGCATTGAAGGCATATATATTTTTTTCAACCCGATATGAGTAAAGATGTTTTAATATTCATTTGTGGATTTCTATCCAGCGCAGCTCAAATCATAGATACATGAAAATCAATCTGAATTTCACCAAGACTGAAGTAATAACTGTGTACAATTTTTAACAAGTACAGGTTGTGAACAAGGAATTTCTCCAATTTCTTTTCTTTTTTACTATAGTCTATTTCAGAAAGTTTCAATATGTAATGATCTAGAATTAGAATGAAAATTTAATAAAATTTATTTTGAGTGGCATCAATACATATGTTCACTTCGAATATTTCTTCTTGTCTAAGAAATAAAGAAAAGTTACTCTGAAAAACATTATTTGGTCTGCCTTAACAAATCGAAACTCATTCCTGTACATGTTATAAAGCAAGAATTACATGCCTTTGTAAACTTTAGGAGATCCTATGAAAAAATGACAAATAATTTGGGTATATCTAAAGAGAGAGAAATCCAACTCTCAAAATATCACATTTTTAGATATCACAAATATGAATAAAGATAACATGAAAAAATAAGTAACAATAAGTATAAAAAAGTTGGACGGAAATAAAAAAACATATGACACTCACAGGTAATAAATTGTCACAAATAAGTAAAAGATGACATTTAAGTCTTTAAAATATCCATTCGTAAGAGTGGCAAGATAACATATTACTGTTCAAACTTTCTGAACCGGGAATAATAGAACGAAAAATAAAACTTTTAAGGAAGAGTTAGCAAAATAAAACTAAGAAAATTAATATATAATCTTACACAATTTCTGTCATTTTTCTCTTTATTAAATAGTTTTTGTAAAAAAAACCTTTACTGCCATAAATCAGGGACTTTCTATACTAACGGGACTGGTCACTTATAAAGATATCTATACAAATTATCAGACTAATCTTGGCCGTAGCTGATGTCAAGTGACTTTATAGCAAATCATTTCACATTTATAAAGTATTCTTCGTAAAGTTCTACAAATGAACTATTTGTTCAAGTTTAACAAAAAATCGTTTTTATGAAATTTTATACATTTTGTCATTGCAAAATGCTGTTTTTCAAAAGATTTCTCGGATCGTTTTTTAAATATTGATCTTTGAACTTTGAGGAATTTGTTAGTTGAATTTTCAGTGGCCGCCATCTTGTTTGGTATGTAAACCATTTTACATAACTGGGAAGTTCTTCAAAAAGATACGTCTAAGTTTAATAATTCATCATTCTTTCAAAATCTTATATTTTTTGTCATCTTAAATCGCTATTAATCAGATTTTATATATACAACTAATAATAATTATACAATTACAATGTACTGTGAAATACGCAAATAACTACTAGCATCGTATATCAGATACGTGACTTAAGTTTATTCTTGGGTGGTAGCTTTAAACAGGCGGCTGAGTAATCAGTTAAAATCAATAGAGACGAGTCCCGTTAGTATAGAAAGTCCCTGCATAAATAGATGTATTTGTACCTTCATGTATTATTCAAATGAATAAGTTTATTAGTAAGATACTAAAAAAAATTGAGGAAATAAAACATTATCATTAATGCCCATGTTTAAAACTGTGGGTTCATTGTTTCATAAACAATATGTCTTAGTTTTTGTTGTTACTGGTTAACAGAGAAAAGTAACATCTATGGAAGTTTGAAAGTTCCTGTTTTCGATGCTGAAAATCCACCGACAGAGATGGCTGTGACTGTTACATAGACTGGTAACCCAGTGATGGCTGCTACAGAGGCTGGTATACCAAATGTTATACTTGTTTGATTGGTTTCCTGCCACTGGATAATATTAACTCCCCCTAGTGTAGAACCAGACGACACTTCGTAGAATATGTCATTGTTTGATGTAAAAATACTGTCCCATGAAACAACGATCTGTTTGTTTAGCCAATTAATTGTCAGGGTCTTTGTTGCTGTAAAAAAAATGTAAAGGTTAAAATTGCTAAAAAGGGGTGAGGATGTCAATAAAAAAACTTCAGTTCAAGTTAAAGAAAGATTGAAAGCACCATGGACAAAAAGCCAACAAAAGGGTGGGAATAGACGAACAACTTAACATGCAATGCTATGTGCAAACTTTTGAAATTTATAATAAACATGATAAAATGTTGTTTTGTTATGAAGTTTGGTATACATAATATACTGTTATTTTTCTCGTTTGAATTGTTTTACATTTGTGATTTCATGGCCTTTTATAGCTGACTATGTGGTATGATCTGTGCTCATTGTTGAAGGCAATAAGGTGACATATAGCTGTTAATTTCTGTGTCATTTGGTCTCTAGTTGAGACTTGTCTCATGGCAATCATACCAATTTATTAATAGCTTACTATGTATGGACTACCGGAGATGACATAGTATATGACGTAGCTTTATTGCTGTGTTTATCTATAGCTTACCATCGACTACGGGAGATGACATATCTGTTATAGTATATGAGGTAGCCTTATTGCTGCGTTTAAACAGTTTATTTATAGCTTGTACTGAGAAGTTGTGAGATCCTTCTGTCAGCGCCATCTTTGTAAAATGTGCATACAGTACATCCTGTACATCTGCAAAGAACATTAACTCTGATATCCCGTCATCGCGATAAAACACCTGTAATTAGAAAATCAGAAAATCATACGGAATCCATGTACAGAAAAATATTAAAAAAATATATCAAACTTGTCATTGATTATATCAGCACACAAACTAACATTACTAACAGCTAAAAGTTCATAAATTGATTTATAAAGGGAGATAATCAAACACTTTTTTCAAGTTTTTATAGAGATAGAAAAACAAAGACACTAATAAATTTGAATTCTACAATCAAATTTCAACAAGAAGATTGTATCCATGGTCACTAATGCCCCTGCTATTGGTTTTATTCATTGACAGACAAATTGTTTTTTAAGGTGACAGGTCCAAGGGGGAGATTTTAGATCTTAAAGTAAAAAGATTGAGTTCTCCCCTAGAACTGGTGTGTTGGCAGATATCTAATTAGAAAATTTACCTTGTATCTCTCTACTCCTATATTATCATCAAATCCTGTCCACTTTAGTCTGATTCTATCATTAACACCTTGATATGAGTCCCTTGGACTGTACTCTGTCAATGACAAAGGTAAAGTTTGGACCACTGCTGATGTGGCTGTAGGAGGCAGGTTTGAAGTCTTTACTCCATTTGATGACATCACAGAAGATAATCCTGCTTTGTTCTCACATTTCAGTGTTGTGTAAATAGTATACCCTATTAACACACTGTAAGGGAACTCTTTGTAGGCTGTTGTAGATGTTACTTCAGTGTATGGTAGTAGGTCATTCCCTCCAGGCTGGTAACCTAAACAATGCAAAACACATCTGACATTTATGGCTATCTTTTGTGCAATATTTACAAAGTGAAATAATAACTCTTCTTTTTCCTATATGATTTACTTTAGTATTAATCCACTGTAATGTACTACAATAATGTTCCCATTTCACTTCTGAATGTTTATATAGTTTACAGTTAAAATGCTTAGAAATACTAAATATTGTTAACTTCTGAAATACATATAGAATATTTTTGATTTATAGCATTAGATGCAGTGTATTTATACAGCTGAAAAATCAAATTTTTCTACTGATTAAGATTCTTTGAACATTAAAAGAACATCTTGCCAATAAAAAAATATATTCATCACAATCCTTTATACTGTGGATTTATAATTATTAGTGGGTTTTATTAAACTATCTGTTACCTATAGCCCAATCACATAACAGGATACCAGACTCAGGATCTTCCACAGCCCAGTTAGCAATCACTTCATTTAATTCCCAGGCATCCTCGTCTGTACCTGTCATATTTAATATAAATAAGTTTTACTGCATGTAAATACTTGAAAGGTTTTTATTTGTTAGATGAAAGACAACAAATGGAAGTTTTTAACAACCTTGAATGGCACGGTTGGTAAGATGATAGCAACAACATGCATGCCCAACCTGTTAGTGTTTAGAATCTTATTATATCCACCCTTTTAGGAGAATTACTATGGATCAATCATTAGACCATAAATACACACAACATCAGTCTTTTTTTCACAGTGTTTTGTATCTGTTAAGCCGTGCTCAGTTTTTAGGCAAATCTATGTTTTATTTCTTTCTTTCTCTCTCTTTCTTTTGTTTTAACTCAAAGTGTTATAATATCCCCTCTTCAGAGAAGGAGATATCTATCATTAGATAAGTGTTATAATATCCCCCTCTTCAGAGTAGGAGATATCTATCATTAGATCATTATTATAATATCCCCCCTCTTCAGAGTAGGAGATATCTATAATAAGATCAGTGTTATAATATCCCCCTCTTCAGAGTAGGAGATATCTATCATTAAATCAGTGTTATAATATCCCCCTCTTCAGAGTAGGAGATATCTATCATTAGATCATTATTATAATATCCCCCCTCTTCAGAGTAGGAGATATCTATCATTAGATCATTATTATAATATCCCCCACTTCAGAGTAGGAGATATCTATCATTAGATCATTATTATAATATCCCCCACTTCAGAGTAGGAGATATCTATCATCAGATCAGTATTATAATATCCCCCTCTTCAGAGTAGGAGATATCTATCATTAGATCAGTGTTATTATATCCCCCTCTTCAAAGTAGGAGATATCTATCATCAGATCAGTGTTATAATATCCCCCTCTTCAGAGTAGGAGATATCTATCATTAGATAAGTGCTATAATATCCCCCTCTTCAAAGTAGGAGATATCTATCATCAGATCAGTATTATAATATCCCCCTCTTCAGAGTAGGAGATATCTATCATTAGATAAGTGTTATAATATCCCCCTCTTCAGAGTAGAAGATATCTATCATTAGATCAGTGTTATTATATCCCCCTCTTCAAAGTAGGAGATATCTATCATTAGATAAGTGTTATAATATCCCCCTCTTCAGAGTAGGAGATATCTATCATCAGATCAGTATTATAATATCCCCCTCTTCAGAGTAGGAGATATCTATCATAAGATCAGTGTTATAATATCCCCCTCTTCAGAGTAGGAGATATCTATCATTAGATAAGTGTTATAATATCCCCCTCTTCAGAGTAGGAGATATCTATCATCAGATCAGTATTATAATATCCCCCTCTTCAGAGTAGGAGATATCTATCATTAGATAAGTGTTATAATATCCCCCTCTTCAGAGTAGGAGATATCTATCATCAGATCAGTATTATAATATCCCCCTCTTCAGAGTAGGAGATATCTATCATAAGATCAGTGTTATAATATCCCCCTCTTCAGAGTAGGAGATATCTATCATTAGATAAGTGTTATAATATCCCCCTCTTCAGAGTAGGAGATATCTATCATAAGATCAGTGTTATTATATCCCCCTCTTCAGAGTAGGAGATATCTATCATCAGATCAGTATTATAATATCCCCCTCTTCAGAGTAGGAGATATCTATCATAAGATCAGTGTTATAATATCCCCCTCTTCAGAGTAGGAGATATCTATCATTAGATAAGTGTTATAATATCCCCCTCTTCAGAGTAGGAGATATCTATCATAAGATCAGTGTTATTATATCCCCCTCTTCAGAGTAGGAGATATCTATCATCAGATCAGTATTATAATATCCCCCTCTTCAGAGTAGGAGATATCTATCATAAGATCAGTGTTATAATATCCCCCTCTTCAGAGTAGGAGATATCTATCATTAGATCAGTGTTATTATATCCCCCTCTTCAAAGTAGGAGATATCTATCATAAGATCAGTGTTATAATATCCCCCTCTTCAGAGTAGGAGATATCTATCATCAGATCAGTATTATAATATCCCCCTCTTCAGAGTAGGAGATATCTATCATAAGATCAGTGTTATAATATCCCCCTCTTCAGAGTAGGAGATATCTATCATTAGATCATTATTATAATATCCCCCACTTCAGAGTAGGAGATATCTATCATTAGATAAGTGTTATAATATCCCCCTCTTCAGAGTAGGAGATATCTACCATAAGATCAGTGTTATTATATCCCCCTCTTCAGAGTAGGAGATAACTATCATTAGATCAGTGTTATTATATCCCCCTCTTCAAAGTAGGAGATATCTATCATTAGATAAGTGTTATAATATCCCCCTCTTCAGAGTAGGAGATATCTATCATCAGATCAGTATTATAATATCCCCCTCTTCAGAGTAGGAGATATCTATCATTAGATCAGTGTTATTATATCCCCCTCTTCAAAGTAGGAGATATCTATCATTAGATAAGTGTTATAATATCCCCCTCTTCAGAGTAGGCGATATCTATCATAAGATCAGTGTTATTATATCCCCCTCTTCAAAGTAGGAGATATCTATCATTAGATAAGTGTTATAATATCCCCCTCTTCAGAGTAGGAGATATCTATCATCAGATCAGTATTATAATATCCCCCTCTTCAGAGTAGGAGATATCTATCATTAAATCAGTGTTATAATATCCCCCTCTTCAGAGTAGGAGATATCTATCATTAGATCATTATTATAATATCCCCCTTCTTCAGAGTAGGAGATATCTATCATTAGATCATTATTATAATATCCCCCACTTCAGAGTAGGAGATATCTATCATTAGATAAGTGCTATAATGTCCCCCTCTTCAGAGTAGGAGATATCTATTATGAATCCATTATTCCCCACTGATGCATTTTCTCAATGTAGATAAAAAGTCATTTAGGGATTGTTCTGTAAATATTACGGGATATATCAATTCACATTCACTTTGAGTTTCAGGCTATTAAAGGGTTGACATGTATAAATGCTTTTAGTTTTATAAAGACTGTTTAAGAAAGCTTGGCCAGATTACTAAGGAGACAACTCTCCACCACTGGACGCTATTCTGAGACAAAACAAGTCAGCAACTACAGATTACCTTACAACCTTTAATGAGCAAAACACCAACCACATAGCAAGCTGAAAGTAAGCTGACTTTTATTATTTTTTTTTTAATTCTTATTGATTGGTTGCTGCATCCTTGATGTGAACACCACAATTCCTGTTATTCATAATTATATCTTAACTTAAACTGAAATAAAATATATTTACCTGCTCCATCATTAACATATTTAATATCAGGGGGTGTCAGATCTACCAGTATGGGATCAGAATATGACACACCCCTCAATCCTGCAGCATTAGTAGCAATAGCCGTCACATAAATATAGGTGTTATGGACCAGGGTTACATTGTTGTTAAAGGCAAAGTTCATTAAACCAGCACTTCTAAATGGTTGGATCTGTGTACCTCCCTCTGCATAACCTACAACACAAACAAATCTATTGAGTCCTACATGGTCAGATCTTTGTACCTCCCTTTCTCATGAAATAGATATAATAACATGGGATCTGAGTGGACAAATTAGTGGTGGATGCAGAAATTTTCATTAGGGGTGCCCACTGACTGCTCTAAAAGAGGCCACTCTAGTAATGCATCAATGATTCCACATCTAATCATCCAAATTTATTCCACAAAAGGGGGCCCCATCAACCCCCTCCCTCTATCACAACCTTAACCAAAGTTTAAAATGTATTTACCTATAGCCCAAGTGTAATCTACTACTGGTGATTCCAGATCTGTGAAACTCCAGGATCCATGGATAGAACTCCATTCATGTAAATAAACAACATGACCAAGCACATGGCCACTAGTAGCACCTGTTGTTAAGTTAACTTCCTGTACAGAAAGGTCATCTAAAAATATCCCAGTAGTCATGTCCATACTTCCAATTGTGATATTTGCATGATCATTGGTGGCTTTGAAATAGAAGGTGTGAGCATGCCAGGAGATTTTCTCACGACTGTTTCCAAGCCCATGTCCATCGTGACGATAGGGCTTCGTGTAGATCAGAAAAACATGTTTTGCATCATCAAGCTGTACAAACCCTTCTTTGCTTGCTCCAACAGAATCTGTTATTGGTAAATGGCTTGAGAAGAATGAGACTTTGTATAGATATCCTGCCCTGACTTGGTCTAACTCCTGGTGAACATTTCCTCTTATAAACAAAAAGGATCGACCGTCTTTAGCTAAATTAATATCTGACGACACCACAGCCATACAAGTTATCTCAGAAGGTATCCATAACAAGGGATGGTAACTTTTGGAAACCATACAAATATCAGTAGAACTAACGTTTTCAAAATCTACATCATCTCCACCAGTGTTTTCAAATGACGTATTATTTCCAAGAATTTCTGATGCATGTATGAACTTTTCTGGAATAGGAGGAGTAATATCAATTATTATCCCATCAGAGACATTGATAGATGACCTTCTGCCAACACTATCAATAGCATACACTTTACTGTAGATTGTCATTCCTAAAAAAGAAATTATAACAACAAATTAATAACATAAAGAAAGTCTTATAACATTGACACTTAATGAGACTCTTGCTGTATGTTGATTCCTTCTTTTCTGGAACTGTATTACCTTATCCACGATTGTTGTGATTATTACATGTATCAGCCTCATTTGTGTTCGAATTCAAAACAAAAAATATAATTTGAAAGCTTTTTGTTTGATTTATATTTTATACATGTCTTTAGTGCCCTAAACCCCTTAGCCAGGTATATTACATGGTGGAGGACCCTGAAATTGTAACAATTGGTATCTAATATATACAAAATGAACATATGAAACATAAAAATGAAGAAATGAATGTCAAAAGAAGAAAAGCATGGTTTGACTCACCACCTTTAATATGTGAGGACAGAAAATGGCCGTTGAAATGCATAAAACTACCTTTTGTGTGCCAATTGTTGTTGTTGTAAGCTAGACCCTACATTTGTTTGGTTTATTATAACAATATTGCATACATTGATGTATACACTTTAAGGATGCTACCTTTAATACAAGAAAATTCACCAGGAGTTGGTTCACTTTTGTTTATTACAAATAAATTTATATACTTCATGAGAGTATATTTATATATGTATAGCTTATTCATATTATAATGGTTATTTTTTAGCAAATTGCCTACTATGAATTTTGGTTTGTTTTGAAAGAAGCTATTTCTCTAGAAATATTGACAGTAACATTGAAATATTAAAGTTATTCACATTGACCTACCCTGTGATATCTCTATAGATAGATTCTTTGAGGCAGAGGTATGAAGTCCAACATTAGTCCATGGTAAAACACTACATTCTGTGTTGGCGTAAATTCTGTGTACATGAGTTGTCCCCCCTACACACCAGTGGTATGACAGTACACCAGACTCTGTATCTATAAATCCATGCCAGTGAGCTGCCACAAAGTCTGTGGAGTTCTGATATTCTAGGTCCAGTATTCCTGTAAAGTATTTCTTAAGTATCAATATTGCTATTGGTTCTCAATAGGTCACATTAAAGGGTGAGGTTACCATCATTTCTCAGGTTTATAATTCAGAAATTTCTTTTCAAACTGATGCTAGATTTCATTGAATAACTGACGGTTCAAAGACTGAAAAGATCAGACTGAACACTAAGAACTCTCGAAAGTAGTATAACTTAGAAAAAACACATTATCTAAGGATAAAACAGATAAAATAATCCAAAGAAAGCATGGCAACTGACTTTGGGGATTGTGAACTTACCTAATCCATCATAAACAATGCCAGACGATGGATCCACATGATCCACAATAAATCCATCAGATGTGGACGTAGTGTGGGCTCCGGCATAGTTATAAGCTATGACATTAGAGTAATATCTAACACCAGGAATCAGGTTGATTCTAGACATATTGTATCCTGTGGCTGTCCCTGGTATAACCTCTGGTATTGTCAGGATATCATAACCTAGAGACAAAACAAATCCTAGATATCATGGCAGATCATAGCATTAGATATCAGATTAAATCTGGATATATTGTATCCTGTCACTGTCCAATGTATCTTCAGAATATCTTAACCTATTAAAAATGGGATTGTCTAAGTCAAAACCCAGTGTAGCATGATCTCTACTCTACATATAATGGTTATGTTATATTTTACACTGTTAACACGGAAAATGACTGCTAAATATCAACATCAACTGAATAAATATAGATTCTACCACTGCATCAAGTGAAATACAATATTTATCCACTCAAAATTTTAAAATCTTTAAGTCAAGCCTTATAAAATAATTGATATTTTAATATTGAGAGTGTATGAATTGTAGAGCACAAGATTTGGTGGAGGTATCTGTTTCTTAACACTTAACACTCCTTTGTTAAATATTTGTAAAAAGAAGAGTATCTTCTTTGTGACGTCAGCAGGCATAGTCGTGACATCACACTGGAATCTTCTGAGGAAAGTAAGAAAACTAGATGTCATAATTGAACAAGCCAGTTGAAGGTGCAAACTCTTGTAATAGTCAGATTTTCATAACCGACAACGTCATCGCATTAAAGCATAAAACAATATTTTTGTTACTACATTTATCAGACACATATAATACACATAATCAATACATTTTATCATTGTGAACTTTAATTGACCTCAGAAGATCATATGAACCATATACTAACCTCCAGGAAATGAACTAAGGTACAGTCTATATTTCTCTATCGTTGCCTCAGCATTCAGGAATTTATTTTTCCATGTGTAAGTTATAGGTCGTCCTATCCTCATGAAATCATCATCTTTAGCTGTTGTGCCTTGTACTTTTTCTGTTACCTATGTTAATATATATATCCATTTCATTACATTCCTCCCTCCTTCTCTGGACTTTTAACACAATAAAATGTATTATTATATGAAAACTAACTGAGTTCTGATAATTTCATTCTGAGAATCAACTGAAAACTTGAATTCATAATATTAATCAACAATACCTAAACCAAACATTTTTAATGGTGAGGAAAATATTCAGTTCATTGATCATACTTTAATACTTTACTTTTAACTAACACATGCCAACAAGGTGAGAGTTTGTACTTTTTTTTGTCTCATTGTGACTTTGAGATGAAGATCAGCAATAAAAGTGCTGTTCCTCTGCTTTTTATGTTTTTTGGTGTGCATATCCTGATTTTGTGTCATGGACCCCATATATATACTTTCTTTTCTTTCAAGAACAGAAAACTTTAAATAGACTTAACCTTTCTCTTAACAAAATAGTTTATATTATATATGTCATTGAAAACTATCTACTCCTGCTATCATCTCTCCTACTTACAGCTGTGCCTCGGACTGTTGCTAAAACAGGTGCTTGTGTCATCACATATATACCATTTGTTTTAAATACAGCACAGATATTCGAGGAATACCAAACTTTTACATACACTGAATATACCAATGTGTTCTTCAGTAAGTCTTTACCTGTGTAAAGGAAGATAGGTTAGTCATAAGATATACACAGGGGTAGTTAGTCACAAAATATACACTGGGGGTTGCTACTCACAAAACACTCACAAAATATACACAGCTGTGATATGTCACAAAATATACAAAGTTGTGATTAGTCACAAAATATACACAGAGGGTTGATACTCATGAAATACTCAATAAGGTTGCAAGTAACACAATATTCAAGGGGGTTGCTACCAGGTGCTTACAAAATATGCAAAATGATTGGGAGACTCAATACTCAATTTGGTCATTAGTCCCAAAATACTCAATGTGTTATTGGTCATAAAATGTTTACAGGATGTTTAGTTAAACGCAAAGAGAATAATATACAAGAACAAAACTCATAGGGGGTTGTTAGTCACAACAAATTGAAAGATATTTAGTCACAACACATTCATATGGTAATAAGTCACATCCAATACATATACAATTGAAGTTCGTTCAGCTGTTCAATAGGGGTAGGAGTCATATACATGTTACAATAATCATTTTACCTGGACCAATTGTGAACACTGCATCCATCAACTGACCAGCGTCCTGCCACACTTTATCATTTACTGGGTCAAAGATACCTTCTGGTCCTAACCTGTCTGCATACCCAACACTCCATTCATACCTATAATATATATATATGTGTAATGATAGAAGGGTTATAGAAGATGAAGGAGGAGGAAGATATGACATTTTATTGGTTAAAATCCAATCATAATTAAGTAGTTCATACATGTTTCTCCTTTCTCGTTGGATTAGACCGTTGGTTTTCCTGTTTGAATGGTTTTACACTAGTAATTTTTGGGGCCCTTTATAGCTTGCTGTTTGGTGTGAGCCAAGGCTCTGCGTTGAAGGCCGTACATTGACCTATAATGGTTTACTCTTTTAAATTGTTATTTGGATGGAAAGTTGTCTCATTGGCACTCATACCACATCTTCCTATATCTATATATGGATTGTTACCAAACAAATGTGTGATGATAGCACAAGGCAAATTAAATCAATATGACATACCGGCTATCAGGAATATGACAAATACATCCACGATAAGACGTACCATTTAGGTTTAGATGGATATATCTGTGAAATGAGCCATGTCGCTCTGAGAACATTATTAGATGCTGTCACCGCCTGATCAACAGTAGAGTAGCCATTTGTATCCTTCACTAGAAATAATGTATACTGGGTACCAGAAAATACACCTACAAAATATAATGCAACTGGTGACCAGAAAGTACACTTATCAAGTAAAATATCATTGGTCACTGTAAAATTCAATAAATACTTTGTACTTGAAAAAGGTCTTTAAATTTAATCCAAAATTGTATGATTGGCACAATTTATTTTTTAAATGAACTATTTCCATGTATTTCAGTGGTTGCTGTACTTTGCTGTCTGTCATATTTGTTTTTGTTTATTGTTTTGGCCTTGGTTGTTTCTTTTGAATTTTTTCACATTTTGCCATGTTATGACCATTTATAAGTGGCTATAGGTATAGGTTTTTCTCATTGTTGAAAGCCATATGTAAAAATTTTGATTGCTTAAATCCACTTTATTTTGACATGGTTTTCCAGCTTTTTCATTGGCATTTCCACAACTCATATCAATGTCTGATGTCTGAAAAATCATTATAGTTTACCAAAGCTCAGTCCAGTGGAGCACAAACACAATAACCTACACATGACCTTGACATGCTTACTATCAGATACACCAGTACAGTTTCCCAAGTTTTGCAATAAGGACATCTTTGATCCAGCGGAGGACATACACAATGACCTTCACATATCATGACCTTGACATACTTACTATCTGATACATCAGTACAGTTTCCCAAAGTCGAGGAATAAGGACATCGTTGGTCCTGTGGAGCACATACACAATGACCTTCACATGATAGAGCATCACATCTTCTAACTAAATCCAAAGAACTTGGTGGAGTCTTCGTAAAGGCTGAGTGCACCATATGACTTCGCAAACCAACCTTAATTGAACACAAACAATAAATTGTAACACATGCATGTTATCTTATAAAGGAAAATAGAAATCATAAAAATACATAATTGAAAATAAGAATCTTAAATCAGTGACAAATGATTTTTAAAAACTCTTTTTACGAAAGTCTTTACAATGGGTGACAAAAAGACATATACAAACACATGAATGGTATCGCTATTTGAGCTCTAATTGATGATTTCACCTCTAGTATTTTATATCAAGGATTATGTTGCTCAATCTTCTGTTTACTGTATAGTGTCATTGGAATTATTGTTCTTTTTTGCCAATGGTAATGTTTTTTTATTTCTAGTTTTTAGGCACCATTTCCCCCTTTTAAAAAGTTTTCCAAAAAAATTGTGTTCTAAGTAAAATATAATTGTTGCTGTCTTTACCTAACTCTAGTTTTAAGAATACAAACCTTATTTACTGCCCACACAGTAACAAACAGTTCATCATAATTAGTCAGTGTTTGTGTCTCAACTTTGTACAATTGAACTTTGCCCTCATCCCCATGGTCAGTGTTGGTATCGACATGAATGTACTTAGCTGTGTGATCCTAAACAAGTATAATACAATCTAGGTTTATTGACGATGGAAATGAATAATATATCATAAATATACTTTCCATCAAAAAATGAGAAGATGTGCTATGCTTGCCAATGAGACAACTATCCATCAATTTAATCAAGAAAACTAATGTCTTAATTCAAAACTTTCTTGAGTAATGTTTGTTACATACATACTTTGACCTATAATGGTTTACTTTTATAAATTGTTACTTGGATGGAGTTGGCACTCATGCAACATTCTTCCTATAGCTATTTCATATATTTAAGTATGTATCATAAAAAAATGCTTAATGTGGACCTCAGTGGCTGAGTGTTCTAAGTAGTTGAACTACCGTATCATAGTCAAGTCAACACTGAGGTTGTGAGTTTAAATCCTGCATATATCAGGAGTGCTTGACTTCAATCTCAGTTTTTCTACCAAAGGTGGTGGATCTCTCAGCGCACTCCAGCATCGTTTACCAAGAAATTGACCACAATGAAATAGCAGTATAGCGCTGAAAGTGGTGTTTAAGACCAATCAATCAATGATTTGGACATTGATAGTATCTCAGGAATGGCCTATTCAATGCTCTATGGTGTTTGAGACCTCAAAGGTAGAAATCAAGTCTGGACAATAAAGCTATTAAGCTAGACACAATAGAGTTCACATTGCATTTCATGCAATTGTATGTCCAAAAATATTTAAACCTTGTTCTTAGTTTACAAAAACTTTATTTTAAATCAAAATGTTTTCATTTCTAAAAGTTTTCAACCTTAAAAAAATAAATTGCAATGCATTACGACTCTTCTTTGAATAAATATTGACTTATCTTCAGTGGAAGTTTCTGTAACTTCCCATCCATTCAAGATCCTTTACTTCCACTCACCTTAGTCAAATCTTTAGCCAATGTTGATGAGCCTACAGTGACCATATAATGATCTATCTTTGAATGGATATCACTGAATCCTAGGCATGGTAGGTACCCCATATAATTGTATTATATCACTCACCTTATTCAAATCTTTAGCCATGTATGATGAGCCTACAGTGACCATATAATGATCTATCTTTGAATGGATATCACTGAATCCTAGCCATGCCAGATAAACAGCATTTGTACCCCAAGTCATCCAGCCTTTTTCATTTCTGGCTAAGTCTGGATTGCTTGCATGGTCAGTAGCCACAGCAAATGTTCCTGAAAAAGCAACATGTAGTTTTAGTCATTGTTTATAAATCAATAACTACACTCCCCTTTCTAACTGATACATATCAAATGACATTTTTGTTTATGATCTCAGTCTCAAACAAGACTGTGTCCATAGTACACAGATGCCCTACTCCCACCTATCATTTTCTATAATCAGTGGACACGACATTTGGGTCTAAACTCTTAATTTGGCTTTACAATTAGAAAGATCATATCATTATAAGGGACAATGTGTCCCAAGTTTCAAGTTGAGAGTAACTTTATCAAATAAAACCTTGAACAAATACTTTTACAAACCTCTAGATGGAGGTGTACTATCGACAAACATCCCCTTGGAGGTAGAAGTAATACATATCTCAGCACTGTTACAGGAAATTAAGGTCACATAATAGGTCACTCCATCATGTAAATCTAGTCCAGTAAATACATAGGACCTGGTTATACCGTTGACCTAAAAATGATAAATATAACAATGAAGTCTATGTAGTAGTATTATTCATTTGAACATGGAAACATGTTATTTCAATTAAGATATCAAACTGCTAAGAGAGTGTGCTGAATGACCTTGACTATCCATGAAAAGTTTCAAAATATATACGAAATAAAAAACAAAATCTGAAGTAAAACTGTACTGACCAGTAATGTAGAATTAACCATAACATCATGTCAATTTCTTTCCTATTGCAAGATTGTAATGCATTGTTGATTTTAAGTATGATCACTATTAAAGGGGCACTAGCTACGAGATATATAAAAAATCTAAAGTTTGATTTTTTTTTGTTCAATCAACATGATCAATAATGAAAGTGAAATAACAATTGGCTTTTTTCAGCCAAAAAGGTTCAATTTTGTCAAATTACGCTAAGAAACATTGACAATTAGTAATTCACTTGCAAGTGAATGAGTCGACCTCTTTAAATCTGTATTCATGTGAACTTTAATTTAACGTCTCGCTAGATATTGACAATGCATGCATTGTACGTGTACTGGTTATTTAAAGAAAAAGAATATCAACAATGAAAGTGAAACTACAGTAAATCATTTGATTACTAATTCTATGCACATAAAATCATTCTTATACGGTTAAAAGCAATGAGAAACATCTATTTTTAATCTATAAAATAAAATCAAACAGACCTATAAAAATCCAATTGCATGTGTTGGTTTAATCTATTCATATCTTTATTTATGTTTACATCGCTTATATGGTCATCTGAGGTAAAATCGATAGTTTTAAAATTAGATGGCGTCTGGACTAAAATACACACGAAACAAACCTATATATTATCTAACCCATGCTCTGTAAACTGTTTATTTTAGACTTTTGATAGTTTGGATGAATGTTTTACATGGTTATAAATCAAATATGAGAATTTGAGTCAAATCGGTGACCATGAATTTGACAGCTAGTGCCCCTTTAAGGATGTACACCTCTGAGGAGCCAAAAATTTCTAGAATTTAACTTTTTTTCTTAACCTGATTTTTTGGTTTATATGCCTGTAAAAAAAAGTTGGTGAAGAAAAATCATATGGTGGTGCACTTCTTTTTTTTGCTACGGCCCTTTGAAAATACCCAATTTGATGATTTGCCCATTTTTCATTAATTTTTTACAATTTTTGGGCTATAATCGTGAAAAAAATTAACAGTTCCACAATATAACTTTTTTTCATACTTTCAATAAAGATGAGGTGGACTAATTTGAATAAGTTTAACTTAAAAAAAACTATACGTAAGTGTAAATATAAGAAAGTTTTATCATATTTTGATGCTTTTTTGTGTCAAATTTACCATGCGGTCAATTTTGTAACTTTGTGATTTTTCTCAGTTTTAAGAACAAAATGCATAAAATATTTCAACTTTTTTGTTATAAATGATTGAAAAAATACATATCTAAGAAATTTGAAAAGACAAAAATGAAATGGGATGTACATGATTCTTGTAAAATCATTTTTTGTACCCCGCACCCAATTTCTCAAAATTTTGGCTTAAAAGACTGACTTGATTGGTCGTAAAATTTGAAAACTGGATTTCTCAAAAACTATTTATTATAAATGCACAATTTTTTCACAGAGTTATGTTTGATTATAATATTTTTAAAATTCATTGATATTTTCCATTTGTATGTCATGTTTTGGAAATAATTCCAGAACGAGATTTCAAAGAGATTGAAACATCAGAAGAATATATCTTTAAAAGTAATTTAAAATTTACGGGTAAGACATTTTTCTTTTAAATTGGTGTGGTAGTTTTATCTCAAACAAGTTTACATATTGTCTTAATCATGATACCATAGGGTTGTGTTCCACTATTAATGGAGGAAAAAACATCACACTAAACTGAACTGATGCAAACTTTAGGAATGTGAAGACATAATGAATTATCTCCCCTGGTGTAAGATTGAAACAAACTTATTTACAGTAACAACCTGAATTCTTTCCTCAGTTGTGAGTGAGACAAATTTACTCAATGTAACATGAATTATCTCCCCTGCAGTAAGATTGAGACAAACAATGCTGTTATAGCACAATTTTTACCTCAAGTGTTAAAGTGACAAACTTACTGACAGAAAAGACAACATGAATTATCTCCCCTGGTCTTAGTTTATAACAATAACCTACTGACTGTAAAGATAACATGATTTCTCCTCCTATATGAGAATTGACAGACATATACATTCTACTGAATGTTATATCAACAAGAATTGTCTGCCCTGATGTGAGATTCAACTGATAACTTACGGACTGTGAAGACAGCAAGAATAGTCTTCCCCTGATGTGGGATTGTACTGACAACTTACTGACTGAGAAGACAGCATGAACTCTCCTCCAATGTGAGAATTGATAGACAGAAACTGTCTTTTTATATATGACTCATCATCATCAACAGCCCATTCCACTTTCATTGATGTTCTATAAACCTGTGTCAATCCATTAATACCAAAGTCAGCTGAGAATGTAGGTGGTGTTGTCATAACCGGTGGTGTGTTGTCCACAATGAAACCATTAGATGATGATTCAGACCACAAACCTGTTTTAACAGAAAAATAATTACAGCATCTGTCTATTGTTTATATAAATAAGAATTGGTATGAATGAGACAACTCTTCATCCAAGACACAATGTATTATAAAAAGTTAACAATTATAGGTCAATTTACAGTCTTCAACATGGAGCCTTGGCTCACACCTATCAGCAAGCTATAAAGGGCCTCAAAATCTTTTTTAAGAAAAACTATAGTACATATATATTGTAACAAATTTTCTAACATGTGCAGGGTAAAAATGTATAAAAATGATCATGTGAATGCACGATAATTGACAGCTTTCTTAAATTATTTCTACTCACTGTTTACTCTGCAAAAAATAATACTCAACAAATTCTAGATAAATTTTACCCAAAAATTGTCCCTTTACTTATAGAGAATCAACAGTATGCTGTTTCAAAAAGATATACAATATGTTGAAAAATTAACATTCATAAAAAGAAAAATTTTCTTTACTGCTTCTTTATCATTATTCTTTGTTGAATGATATTTATGTCCGGAGGATTGTGGAAAACACTATTCTCTAGTCTGAATAAACGACAAGAATTGGTGAATGTCCTTGGCAGAGTGAATGATTGTGTCAGGGTTAAACAATGTTCACCTAATTTCAGGTGGATCTATCTGTGCTATCATCTACTACATCCCTTTACTTGAACTGGTAGATAACTACAATACTGATTGCTCTGTACATACCTAGTTTATTATAAGCTCTAACTGTTACATAAATTCTCTGGTTCAAAGGAAGGTCAAGGTTATAATTGGTAGAATTAAGTAATGCTGTCATCTCTGTCAGATGGAGCTCTATAGGGGGCACGATGTCATCATAACCTGGCTTTGTTCCTGCCCTCCAAGCATACTTCTCGAGACCAGACTGAGGGTCATCAAACCCATACCACTTGGCTGATATGTAGATCCTGTAAAGTTAAAATAAAAACTGTCAGATGGGGCTCTATAAGGGTTCTATGTCATCATAACATGTGAAAACCAGACTGAGGGTCGTACAATTCATACCACTTGGCTGATATGTAGATCCTGTAAAGAAAAAATAACAACTGTCAGATGGAGCTCTATAGGGGATACTATGTCATCATAAAGTGTGAAGACCAGACTGAGGGTCATCAAACCCATATCACTTTGCTGATATGAAGATCCTGTGAAACAAAAATAACAACTGTCAGATGGAGCTCTATAAGGGTACTATGTCATCATAACCTGGCTTTGTTCCTGCCCTCCAAACATACTTCTGGAGACCAGAGTGAGACTGAGGGTCATCAAACCCATACCACTTGGCTCATATGTAGATCCTGTGAAGTAAAATAAAAACTGTCAGATGGACCTCTATTAGGGTACTATGTCATCATAATGTGTGAAGACCAGACTGAGGGTCATCAAACCCATACCACTTGGCTGATATGTAGATCCTGTCAAGTAAAACTAAAAACTGTCAGATGGGGCTCTATAAGGGTTCTATGTCATCATAACATGTGAAGACCAGACTGAGGGTCATTCAATTCATACCACTTGGCTGATATGTAGATCCTGTAAAGTAAAAATAAAAACTGTCAGATGGAGCTCTATAGGGGATACTATGTCATCATAATGTGTGAAGACCAGATTGGGGATCATCAATCCCATACCACTTGGCTGATATAAAAGATCCTATGGAACAAGATAAAAATTGTCAGATGGAGCTCTATTAGGGTACTATGTCATCATAATGAATAATAATGCCAAGTTTCCAAATGGTTTTAAAAAAAAAATGGTATTTATAGTACATTTACAATTAAGTTAAAAAAAGTTTTTGATCATGATTTTCAGAGCATATTATCTTTGCTTGTCTCTGATACACCTTCAACTTGTGGTTAATAATTATGCCAAATTTTATTGCCAAACTCAAAGGGGGTTTAAAGTTTTAAGGAGGCTCAAAAGGAAGAAAATTGATTTTTGTACATATGCACAGTAGTGATTTTGTGAATATTTTGTTCTACATACGTCATTGATTGATATTCTGTATCATAAAATCCTGTTCCATCTTGTACTGCCCCAGCTGTCGGTGGACTGTTGTCTATAATCACGCCATCTGATGTCACAGTGGTACACATGTCTGCCGTGTTACATGCTGTCACTGTGGTGTAATATCTCAGTCCTGTACCTAGATGGATGTTCTCTAAAGTAAAGTCTGAAGTAAATCAAAATATACATTACAGATGTAAGATGTATCTGTTGAGGGTGCGTCATGTTACAAATGCTGTCACTGTGTTATAATATCTCAGCCCGGTACCCAGATGAATGTTCCTTAATTAATGTAAAGTCAGAAATAAATAACATATATACATGCATAGAAATAGTTGTAAGCAGTGTCTATTTTTTTTCATATGTCCTTTTTGTAGTAAAACTCTAGATAAATATACAACATACATACATTAAGGTACAATATACTACTGAAGTTACAGTTTACAGTAGAAAGTTGACACATACCATAAGTAATCCCCACAGTCTGTTCCTGTAAAATATCTTCACATTGAGGACAGGTTCCAATAGAAACATAATAGTCTTTTATTGTGGAGTGAGATTCATGGAAACCTTCCCAACAGGCATGTAGCACTTTGGTTTCTGTCTGGAAGTCAATGTCCTTGACACTTCCTGTCAGCTGACTTGTATCTCCATCATACACATGACCAGGTGTAGGGGGCGTTGTATCCACTTGAAAAGCCCAGGATGTGGCTAATGATGATAAGCCTGCCTTGTTGAAAGCCTAAATAAATAAATGGTAATGTATTTTCTTATTCAACTTATAACATGTACCGGTACATTTGTCTGCAGTTAGTATGCATTTGGAAAGGAAAATGCATTTAAACTACTAATAAACATGTCTATGAATCCCTTTCTATTTTTAACTTTATCTCTTTCTTTTCCTATTTCTTTTTTTCCATTTCTTCTACTTATTTTTGCCTTTTCCCTCCTCCTTTTTTTCTGCATTCAATCAGCATTGTACCTTATTCTATTCCCATTCTTTTCAGTGTATGTGAAAATCATCAATGTCATATCAGAATTTCTATTAAAACAGTACTATTTCAATGACTGAAAATCATTGTTGTTGTTTTAAAAGCAAATGCTGCTTTAAAAATTAATCAGAATGAAACAAAATTACCAAAAATGTTATTGGTTGCTGTGAACACGAGCAAGGAAAAAGAAAGACCACAGTAGACGGTTGGATCCACTAAACAAACAAATTCAAACTCTCCTGATAACTGCACATCTGTATATTCTTAACTAGCCATCATACATCAGATAGACTGGCTATTGCACATTAGGCAAGGACAAAACACTACAAAACATTGCACTTTAGTGTGACCCTCTCACATCAGAGTCCAAATCTCTGAGTCCCAAGTATATATCAGTAGTTATCTTACTCACCCTGACATTGATATAGTAAAAATGTCCATCCTTAAGATCTAAAGGATTATTTTTGTCTCTCTATCTTACTCACCCTGACATTGATATAGTAATAATGTCCATCCTTAAGATCTAAAGGATTATTTTTGTCTGTCATTCCACATTCTTCATCAACAACCTTCAGGTAAGACATCATATCTGTATATCCTGGCTCTGATCCAACTGACCACAGGTAATAATCTATACCAGACTCTAGGTCAATAAATACTCCTGTCCAACTGTAAAATATTATAATAAAGCATGGTTGTGCTGGCTCTAATCTGACTGAAGGTATATGCTATTACTTCTTAAACGGCAATCTTAATTGGGTCTTCTTTGACCTTAGGTTTTCAAACCCATATTGATCTATACTTATATATAATTAGCTTACCCTACTCCTAAACCAAATCCATACCTGTTACCTGATGAGTAACTCTAACCTCAAACATAAATTTTAGACTGAACAAACCCTTAACTAACTTTATATAAATAAGGCCGTTAGTTTTCTTGTTTGAATTGTTTTACATTGTCATTTTGGGGCCTTTTATAGCTAACTATGCAGTATGGGCTTTGCTCATTGTTGAAGGCCGTACAGTAACCTATTATAGTTGTTAATTTCTGTGTCATTTTGGTTTCTTTTGGAGAGTTATCTCATTGGCAATCATACCACATCTTCTTTTTTATATTAGCCATTTAAAAGAAACCCTAAGCTCAAAGTACCAGGACCCCATGCAATTACACTGCCATATTATAGTCTTTAAGATGATATGATAATTCATTCATGAAGTATAGGATCTTTACATCTTTCTTTTGATTAAAAAATGTTTAGCTTTACAAACAAAAACTTACAAAAAAGCTGGGGGGAAACTGCAATGAAAGGGAGAACATGTTCCATAAATTCTTTAATGAAAACTTTAAAGTGTCAAGACGACAGTTCATAATAGTGTATTTGTAGGGTAATATATGTTTGGTTATTATCTAAACTTACCATGAATCAATTGGTTTTTTTTTACCATTAGTTAGTTATTACTTACCATGGACTAATTTCTGTTGTTGATGTGATATGACGATTTGATAATGTGATCGGTTTGTCATTTCTCTCTGGTGGTGTGTAGTCAATAGTAATTGGGGCTGAAACTTTTTCTGTCTCTCTGTTAGCAAAATCAACAGCTAAAATAAATATTGTAGTGCTTGAATGAATCATTTATGTATAGCACTTCACATGGGGATTTCCAAAGCAAAATAATTAACTAGCAAAAGACATTTATATCAGACTGATAGGTTAGCTTGACAGTAAGAAATTGAATAAACATGTGATTGCTTACATGTGTTCAACACAAAAATCTATTCTATTCATTCTGATATTGTTTAATAAAATATAAATCCATATCAATCCTCATTATGAAGCTTGACATATGACAACAACCATAACTATATAATACTGGTCATTCATTACTCATAATACTGGTCAATCATTACTCATAATACTGGTCAATCATTACTCATAATACTGGTCAATCATTACTCATAATACTGGTCAATCATTACTCATAATACTGGTCAATCATTACTCATATAGAACACCAACACTGGTATTGGACACTATATTTGTACTGTATGTTAAAATTGACAAGACAGTATACAAAAAAATATGCCATATTAAACTTTTTGATTTTTTACCTTTCAATGTTGCATAATACTGGTACCCGTTCTGAAGGTTAAGTTTTGGTAAAGCTTTGTGTTGAACTACTCCAATATTCTCAAAGGCATGGACATCATTTCCACCAGAAGTTGTTCCTAAAATACCACCAATTATAAATTATCCTAAAATACCATCAATTACCAATAATACATTATCCTACATCAATTATACATTACCTACAATACCACCAATTTTGTGATGAAGTTTCGCAGAATTTTATTGTTTTTCAAATATGTGACCAGCCACAACATATCCGGGCTTATGGAGGTAGTACGAGGCGCTGAATGGGACTCTTGTGGTTTTGTACTCGAAATTCAATTTTGTACGAACAAAAGTGAGTTTTGTTCAACAAAAATGAGTTCAGTTTAACAAAATTTTTAGCATGCTACAAATTTAATATTTTGTCATACAAAATTATCTTTCAGTGGACAAAAGTTACTTTTGTCATGACAAAATTCATTTGTGTAACACAAACTTTACTTTTGTTACCTAATTTGAAAAGTTGGGCGACAAAAGTCAATTTTGTAGGCAAATTAGTTTAGTTTGGATTCTGTGAACTAATTTGCATACAAAATCAACATTTGTGAGACAAAATTGACTTTTGTGAGACAAAATTGACTTTTGAGAGACAATAAAATTGAGTTTTGTCTCACAAAATTCAATTTTGTCATCACAAAAGTCAATTTTGTCGTCACAAAAGTCTATCGTCCCAAAATTGACTTTGTGTGAGACAAAATTCACAAAATTGAATTTTGTCTCACAAAAGTCAATTCACAAAATTGAATTTTGTCTCACAAGTCAATTTTGTCTCACAAAAGTCGAATTTTGTCTCACACAATTGACTTTTGTGTTTTAATTTCCATATTAGGTAACAAAAGTCAATTTTGTATGCAAATAAGTTTATATTTGCATACCTTTTTGACAAAATTGATTTTTGTCATGACAATAATGAATTTTGTCTACAAAAATGAATTTTGTCTACAAAAATGAATTTTGTCTACAAAAATGAATTTTGTCATCTCAAAAATGAATTTTGTCTACAAAAATGAATTTTGTCTACAAAAATGAATTTTGTCTACAAAAATGAATTTTGTCATCACAAAATTGAAGTTCTCATAAAACAAGTCTGTATCTGACATAGCTTTGTAAGACAAAAATGATTTTGTTATGACAGAATTGAATTTTGTACAAAACCACAAGAGTCCAATTGGGCGCCCCGTAGGTAGAACGTCATTGTGAGAAAAACGCAGTTAACTATATGTGATTAGCCACTTCCAGGCTTAGGAGTGTACATTGTCTAAAATTTGCTTTTTGTATATTTATCTAGAATATTCCGAAACAAAACTCTCTGTCATGTTATTATGACATATTTGTTGTAATAGCAATGAAACGAGTCATTTCGAATGCCGGTATGAAAATGAGACTGTTCTATGACGACTTTTATTTATTGAAGGCACTAATTTATGAAATACAAAATTATTATATTTATTTGCTCTTAGTAATGTTCAATATCGTATTTGAATAAAACTTTAAAGACTTAAATTTACTACAATACAAACAATTCTTAGCTCTATTTTAGAACATGTAAATTAAACTTGTTGAAATGAAGTTAGTTTAAAATTTGTCAAAGTAAGTTTTAAGAATTCCTTTTCCTTTAATTCGTCTTTTAATTTAGATTTATCATGCAGGTCTCTAAACATAGTATGCGGACGCCTAACAGTTTATAAGTAGGTGTTCTCATATATACATTTGATACAGTGCATTTATTATGGATATATTTCAGACTCCATTTATGAAAGAAAATTTATAAAGCAGAGCATTTTTTTTTGGTAGCTCTATTTTAGAACATGTAATTTAAACTTGTTGAAATGAAGTTAGTTTAAAATTTGTCAAAGTAAGCTTTAAGAATTCCTTTTTTTAATTTAAGATTTATTATGCATGTCTCTATACTTAGTATGCGACGCGTAACAGTTTATAAGTAGGTGTTCTTATACGGTGCATTTGTTGGGGATATATTTCAGATTTCATTTATGAAAGGAAATCTATAGAGCAGAAATTTAATTTTTTTTTGTATCAATTTAAAATGTAGATTCAAATATTTTTCACTTCAAACGATAAAGTAAAACTTCTTCAAAACGTATCTATGATGTATAGTTCGGCGTCCGCAAAAAAGAAGCCAAGGAAAGTGTTTATCTCTTCTTCACAAATACGTATTTCATTGAATCTCGATATTTATCATGTTTATAATTTTTGTTAACAATGACGTTCTACCTCCATAAGCCTGCAAATGTCATGGCAGGTCACATATATACATTTTTCAAGCTATATCATGTTATTTCTTATTGTAATGAATTATAATCGGAATAACAGTACTGTAGTTAAAGAGTTGCAACCTCAATTTTGATTTGACTGTCACAAATTTCTGTTTTACCGTCTGTGCTATGAGTCACCAGTAAAACTGCATTTTCGACCGTCAAATCGCCAATTAACAGTGGCAACTCTTCAACTACAGCACTGTAATTCCTTAATTGGTATATTATTTAACAACATAAATGCTAAAGGTCACACCTTTAATATGTAAAATATTATTAACAGCTTTAATTAGTTTTTTTCGCTTGCTTTTTCAAATTTTACATCTGCAAAAACTCCAATGTTGACCAAATTGAAATCTGGTACTCACCAATACCCAGTACGTACTGTTGGATACCAGTAGAATGTGGTCCTACTCCATATTCCTCTACGTCATGGAATCCATCCCAGTTTACATATAAGTCTGTAATGGTAGTCTGTAATATAAGTATACCAACGTGAATAAAAAATACTTGTATGGTGGATGAAAATTAAGGACTGTTATATCTTCTGTGAGAATTTTCAACAAGACACACTTAAATATCTTGACTGATGCAATTATTTTCAAAGTGACAATTAACTATACATCTGAGGTAAAATTACAGGTCATTATTAATATTTAATGGTTAATGTTCAAATGCTGTAGTTAATAAACTCATTATAGATACCAGGATTAACATTTTGTATGACAGATGCACATTTTGTCATTAAAAGACTAAACAGTGAATCAAACAAGAGGCTCTCCAGAGCCTGAATCGCTCACCTTGATTTTTTTTGCATTTATCTTTCATTTAAGAGTTTTAGTGTCCAATTTCATCGTAGTTTACTAGTTTGGTTGAAACTGGTTTGGTAGTTTCAAAGGAGAAGATTTTTTTAAAGTTTGAAAATATGATAAACAAATTGTGTAAAATTGTCCTTGAAGGACAATAACTCTTTAAGGGGTCAATTGAAAATTTTGGTAATATTAACTTATTTGTAGATCTTACATTGCTGAACATATTTGCTGTTTACAGCTTATCTTTATCATTAATACTAATCAAGATAATAACCAAAAACTGCAAAATTTCCTTAAAATTACCAATTCAGTAGTAGCAACCCAACAATGGATTATTAGATTCATCTGAAAATTTCAGGGCTGATAAAATTTTACTTTATGAACACTTAAACCCCATGTCAGATTTGCTCTAACTGCTTTGGTTTTGGAAATATTAGCCAAAAACTGCATTTTACCCCTATGTTCTATTTTTAGCCATGGCGGCCATGTTTATTGACAAACCAAAAAATAAAACACAAACTTTATTCTGGATACCCTAAGGATCATTCAGATTAAGTTTGGTTGGAATTGGTTCAGTAGTTTCAGAGGAGAAGATGTTTGAAATAGTTTACACCAGACAGACGACGACGATGGACGCCAAGTGATGGCTAAAGCTCACAGTTCTTTTGAAAAGGTGAGGTAAAAAGGTTCAAAAGTAATATCACTTATATACAACATTAAGAAGAGATCGACCTAAGAAAACTTTAAATGTATTAAAGCCATTTAAAGGACATTTCATGTAATACTTTCTAGAGATGCTGAAAGGTCTGAAAACACAGTTCTCACTCTAAAAAGCTACTCACCAGATAAAAAAAGTTGTTTGTACAGCAGGGGCAAAAAATAAAGCAAATATCATGCAATCATGAAAAACAGTATACACTTATTTCCTACCTGATAAATTTGCCCTGGATTAGAACCGATCCACAATCTTCCTGCTACAGGTGGAGTCAGATCCACGATTATACCATCACTACAGGAGCTAATCTCTGGAAGATCTTCTATCCACGTCTCATGTTGGACTTTTGTAGCATCAGCATGAACACACACAGTGTAACGAGTACCATGAACTAACTCGTTGTTTGTAAACTCTATATTGATAAAACCATTTTCTAAAAAGATATATTAAGAAATGCTCTATATTATATTTATTCTCCATTGATGATATTTATCAATAAACATTCTATATACAAAGTGACTTCACATGAAATAAATGAGGTAATTTTCATTTATTCAAATTGAATGATGAATAATCCTAAACATTAACAGTGTCTGATGAGTATCACTTTATTTATTGTCGAATGAACTTGATAGTTTCTTAATTTGTACATGAGTTATCTCCCATTAAATGATGTCACTTGCATATATATCTGTATAAACAAAATGAGATGCCTCATATTGTGATTGACCGCTAATATTTCATCAATATGCAGAATACATGATAATGAGACTGAAAGTGGGTCACATGGGGGTATAAGTGTGATATGGGATTGGCTGATTTTTTGTAAGCATGACATGTAAAGGCAACTAATTAAGCGTGAAAGGGACATACGAAGTAGGGTCGGACATGTGAAATTACAAGCATTATCATTACAATGATAAGTGGGATATGGGAATCTGAAAAAACATTAAGCAGGATCAACTATCAAACCCCTACCCCCAATGAGACCTCCTTGAAATAAACGTTTTAAATACCAGGAACAAGAACATTTATATTTTACCTGTATGACCACATTTGATTCTGTCTGGATGGTCACATGGTATTTTCAAAGTCAGCTGATTAACTTGACGATAGTAGGTTGTAACATCGATATCTTTGGCTTCTAGAATAGCATAGTCATAATTTTTATGCCTTAAAGTTGGCCACACGGCTGAAATAACATTCTTGTATGGGGTGTAGTCTTTATCTGCTTCAGGCCACAATGCATTTTGTTCAAGGAAAACAGGTTTGCCGATTCCATCTGAAATATATATATGGTTTAAGATTTCAAGAACAGACAATAAAGGTGTTAACAAACTTCTATTATATTGGAAAGCATTTGTTTCTTTAACTATTTAGAATTATAAAGAAAATCTTTCAATGGACAGCTTACTATACCACTTTCCTCCTATATCAAAATACTTATTCATGACATGAAAATCTTTAAATTTAGTGTGTACAAGTGCTAGAGTGGGCTGCTCATTTTCGCCACAAGTTTCCATGTTTTCTGCACTTTATGCCTTTAGGTCTTTATGTTTTTGAAGTATACTGATATTTCTATATGAAAATAACATCAAAAGCAAAACATTGTTAGCTTGAAAACGTGTTTCTTTAAAAAAAAAAATCATTTGAAAAGTTAGATCAAAGGCTGTATAAAATTTCCTGATGTTTTGTCAAAGGGACACATATTCGCCGTTTAAACACATCTATTTAAAACCAAAAAAATGCAACAATATTTATCAAATCAATTTCATTATAGACGGATAGCAGACATTTCAAAGGTGTAAACAACTGAAATTTATAGGGCAATCAGTCAAAGAATTACTAAGAAATATTTCTTTGAAATCATGTTTTTCATTCAGGAAATTGGCCGAAAAATCCTAGTTCGTTTATCGGTCCTTTGCGGTAAGTGCCGAAATTTTGTCTAAATTCTAAAAATAATCATCTTTGTTATAAAAATATAATAAACCAGCATATTTCTTCCATTTCAGCCATCCTTTGAAGTTTTTACACCACAAAATCATAATATGGCGAAATTGTGTCCCTGGCGAATATGAGCACCCCACTCTATATTTGATTTACTTCAGAAATGAAGAACCCCAAAACTTTAAAAGCCAAGGAAGTATTAATTCTTCAGGAGCTAGATAACCAAAAGGAAAGCCTAATTCAATTTAATCTTTACAAAGAAATAATAACTGGAAGCAAATTACTGTAATATTAAGTTGCATCCATAACCTTCATACACTTCTCAAATAATCATCTTGTTACTGGTCAGATCAACTTAATAATCATCTTGCTACTGGTCAGATCAACTTAATAATCATCTTGCTACTGGTCAGATCAACTTAATAATCATCTTGCTACTGGTCAGATCATCTTTATTTTGAGCTGCTTGAATATTAGTAAGGTATGGAAATTTTCGATGGTAAAAAGGTTGCATCAGGTGATTTACCTTAGAATTACCTGCTTCCAATCTAAGTAATTTTGATTTTAATATCTGATACCTTTTAAAACTAAGTACTGGTAGCTGTAAGAAAATTAGTTAATACTTGTTCACTAGAGCGATATCTGTCTTATTACATACAACTTCTTACCATTAGAATATGGTGCCCCTACAGCATCTATAACGATGTTAGGATGTATAAGAATTGGGTTAAATGCCTCACAATCTTTAATTTCCGTAGACAATGTAGAGTACTGTTTGGCTTTGTTGTATCCCCTAATAGAAAATCTTTTACAGCGGGAGAAATCCATTGTACCATTCAATTCATACTCAAATGAAATCTGAAATTAAAACAGACAATTAAATCTGGTTTTATAAAGATATGTTTTGTTTGATAAATGCTGTTTTTTTGGTATATAACATACACGATTTTTGTCCCTTTGACTTGTGATTTTCAGATGATCTTTGAATATTGTCTTTCATTGAGGACTGTACAGTAACCTCTAGATGTTTACATGTGTGTGTATATTTGTATTGGTAGGTTGTTGATTGAGGACTGTACAGTAACCTATAGATGTTTACATGTGTGTGTATATTTGTATTGGTAGGTTGTTGATTGAGGACTGTACAGTAACCTATAGATGTTTACATGTGTGTGTATAGTAACCTATAGATGTTTACATGTGTGTGTATATTTGTATTGGTAGTGTACAGTAACCTATAGATGTTTACATGTGTGTGTATATTTGTATTGGTAGGTTGTTCATTGAGGACTGTACAGTAACCTCTAGATGTTTACATGTGTGTGTATATTTGTATTGGTAGGTTGTTCATTGAGGACTGTACAGTAACCTCTAGATGTTTACATGTGTGTGTATATTTGTATTGGTAGGTTGTTCATTGAGGACTGTACAGTAACCTCTAGATGTTTACATGTGTGTGTATATTGAGGACTGTACAGTAACCTATAGATGTTTACATGTGTGTGTATATTGAGGACTGTACAGTAATCTAATAGATGTTTACATGTGTGTGTATATTGAGGACTGTACAGTAACCTATAGATGTTTACATGTGTGTGTATATTTGTATTGGTAGGTTGTTGAGGACTGTACAGTAACCTATAGATGTTTACATGTGTGTGTATATTAATATTGGTAGGTTGTTGTTTTGTTGACATTTTAGAGACAACACTGGCAACAATGTAAGAGAAGATACAATCAGGGTTCTCAATAAAGATTTTTGAAGGTGAGTTCAAGGACTCATCATGTTTAAATATCTTCATCTTTAACTGTTGGACTTACCATAGCCAAACTTTGGCTATGGCAAGTCCAACAATTAAAGATGAAGATATTTTATTGCAATATAATTTATCATTTTAGTATCCATGACCTAAACAAGAGGCTCTCAAGAGCCTGAATCGCTCACCTGGTAAACAATGCCTTATTGAACATATTGAACCATGCCAGGCAAACATGTACAGCTAACAATTCTTCAATATTACAAATATATATGACTTACTGTTTATAAATAAAGAAAATGAGACCAAAACACAAACACTTAAAACTTAGCAATGGACTGTGAAAATGAGGTCAAGTTCTAATAAAACCTGTGTAACCGACATATAGATCATAAAATATTTTCATACACCAAATATAGTTGACCTAATGCATAAAGTATTAAAAAAATAGACCAAAACTAAAAAAGTTAACTTTGACCACTGAATTATGAAAATGAGGTCAAGGTTAGATGACACCTGTCAGCTAGACATGTGTGCCAAAAACTGCATTTGACCCCTATGTTCTATTTAAAGTAAGGGCGGCCATGTTTTTTGACGGATCAAAAATCGAAGCACACACTTTGTGCAGGATAATCTAAGGAACTATCATGCTAAGTTTCATCCAAATCCATTCAGTAGTTTCAGAGGAGAAGATTTTTTAAAGTTAGCAAATATGATGAACAAATTGTGAAAAATTGTCATTAAAGGACATTTACCCCTTAAGGGGTCAATTGACAATTTTGGTCATATTAACCTATTTGTAGATCTTACTTTGCTGATCATTTTTGCTGTTTACAGTTTATCTTTATCTATAATGATATTCAAGATAATGACCAAAAACTGCAAAATTTCCTTAAAATTACCAATTAAGTGGCAGCAACCCAACAATGGTTTGTTTGATTCGTCTGAAAATTTAAGGGCTGATAGATCTTGACCTAATGAACATTTTTACCCCATGTCAGATTTGCTCTAAATGCTTTCGTTTTTGAGATATAAGCCAAAAACTGCATTTGACCCCTATGTTCTATTTAAAGTAAGGGCGGCCATGTTTTTTGACGGATCAAAAATCGAAGCACACACTTTGTGCAGGATAATCTAAGGAACTATCATGCTAAGTTTCATCCAAATCCATTCAGTAGTTTCAGAGCAGAAGATTTTTTAAAGTTAGCAAATATGATGAACAAATTGTGAAAAATTGTCATTAAAGGACATTTACCCCTTAAGGGGTCAATTGACAATTTTGGTCATATTAACCTATTTGTAGATCTTACTTTGCTGATCATTTTTGCTGTTTACAGTTTATCTTCATCTATAATAATATTCAAGATAATGACCAAAAACTGCAAAATTTCCTTAAAATTACCAATTAAGTGGCAGCAACCCAACAATGGTTTGTTTGATTCATCTGAAAATTTCTGGGCTGATAGATCTTGACCTAATGAACATTTATACCCCCGTGTCAGATTTGCTCTAAATGCTTCCGTTTTTGAGATATAAGCCAAAAACTGCATTTGACCCCTATGTTCTATTTTAAGTAACGGCGGCCATGTTTTTTGACGGATCAAAAATCGAAGCACACACTTTGTGCAGGATAATCTAAGGAACAATCATTTTAAGTTTCATTCAAATCCATTCAGTAGTTTCAGAGGAGAAGATGTTTGAAAAATTGTTAACGACGACAGACGACGACGACGACCAGGTGAGCTAAAAAGCAATGAAATGACATTAAATTCAGGTTTCTTCTAAAACTTTTGCTATAAAATGACGAAAAGATGATATGTGTGTTATCAGTTTATACAAAATATATCAATTTAATGTTTTGAAAATGACAGACAGATTTTCATGAGTGCAGGAATGAGAATCCTGAATACAATGATTCCTATGTTTAAACTTGACAAGTACACTCAAACTTTATAATACCTGATGACCAATGGCTGTATAATCCAATTTGGTCCACACCATGTACGTCTTTCCCTGAACAGAATTATCTGTGATAGCAAACTCATACTTATCAACTGCAGCATATTTTTCTACAACGTCCTCAATATCTGGGTCATAGAACTGTGCAAAAGACACCATTAGCTGGAAATAGATAACTGTATGTGAAGGAATTGAGTTAGAAAACAAAATCTTTGAACGACTACATTGCTACATTTGGACATTGGAACTATTGCTTAAATTAATTAACAAATTATGGATGTCTCACTTATGAAAAAAAAAAAAAATCTCACTTTTAAAAAAAAAATCTAAATTCATTAATGAAGTAATTGAATGGTTAAGATATTATTATAGGGTCTAAAGTTGGGGCAAATTGGTTCAATAAAAAATGTTCAAATATTCAATTTTTTATATTTTATAATACTATATAATTGGAAATTAGGCTGAAAGATTTATCATCATAGTAGAGTTGACTGATCTTTTAAGTTAATCTTTTTTTTTCATTATATCTATGAATATCCCCCAACATTTTATACATCTTCTTTTGTAGGTGAAACTAGAGAATGATAAGAAAATAAAAATAAACATAATACAAAGGAGTAGGTCCAGTAAGACCCCTTTTTGGCCTCAAAATATAGCAGTTTTACAAAATTGTTAAAATGTAAACTTTTAGTTATTTATTGGATAGTAAAATGCTTCTGCTTCATAAATATGAGCTGTTTTTGACAATACAATGCACATATATCGGGTACTAGCACCATTAAGTCATGATAAATTACTGAAATCTTCACAATTCTAGCCTTTTAGTTAAATTTTAGGCGGTTTCTGTGTAAAACGAAAGTGGACGCATTCATGTTCATCCTTAATATTGAAATGTAAGTTGTATTTATTGATAATACATAACATATATAAAGGTTGAGGATGAAAACGGATGTGGCAACTTTCATTTTTGACAAAAAACATTTGAAAAGTGACATTTTTCGGCATATTTGGTAGATTTTTCATATTTGAACTTGAATCGGATCGTTTTTAAGGACTAAATTAGTAAAACTCTTTAACATAAACTAATTGAATCAAATGAAATAGACACTTAAGTGTTTAAAAAGTGGTCAAAATCTTGGACAGATAAACCTGAAATTTGAGGTCAAGATCAGTCCTTACCGTCTTTTGTTTTATGTAGTTGAACATTAGGTATACAAGACATTGTTAATACATACCTTCTCAAACCCACCTCCTTGTGTGGTATTAAGATGCTCCACAGTTATGTCCCCTGTTACTGGGGTATTCGCCATCACCATGACACCATCGGTACTGATGGCTGAGAAACAGATGGTGTTGGCACACAGTTTTAATACCATTCGATATTTGATACCTGGATTCAATGTCAGATCATCTATACTTATGTCAAAAGCTGTTGACACATGAAGGAAATCACGGAAAATACTCCATTGGTCTGGAAGAAAGAAATTTGTCATATTAAAAACATGCTGGTCTCAAAATGAACTATTAAAACATATGAAACAAATCTAATTTGACTTCCAACAAACCTTCTATAATAACCAAATAATTTAAATTGTTCACCAACAATACTAAATGACTTCATACTGTTATGTTCTCACATATCTAAAATTATAACAAAAATAGTCATCCGCCCGCTAACTTATTCCCTTTCTTACTTCCAACACTGGATCTCTTCTCTATAGCAATGTAAGCATCAAGGGTGTAGTTCTTTACATTATCTGGAACGGTCCAGTAGGCTTTCAATGAATTAGTGGACATCTGGACGTCAACATCATCTGTACAGTATATTCTGTGGTCCTAAAGGGAGATAAATCAGACATTTTAACATTAGCTTGTGCAGTCTTTAGTGCCTTATCAATTATTATGAATATCTTAAGGTTGACATTATTAATCAGTAAAATATTGGATTATAAAGGGAAGTAACTCACTTTTTATATCTGGTTGTTCCAATAATTTTACTTACTGTAGTAAATGATGTTAAAAATAGAAAAAGTTGTCTATCTAAAATGTATCCAATATGACATGTGCCTACAAATATTCATCCGAAGAAGAAAGGTAAAAGTGTAGAAAACAGACTTTGGAAGGAACTAATCATAAAAAAAACAATACAAACCTCCATATGATGTTCTATCATTTTATCTGAAAAAGATAACATCAATTTATTACAGTTTGGTTCTACTATTTTTATCCATCACTCATAAAAATACAGAGATGTGGTTTGGTTTTCAAAGAGACAATTATCCACCAATGTCCAAAGGACAAGGATCTAGACAACCTCAGGTATAGTATGAATGAAGCAGAAATGTTTTTTCAATAATTATAAATTATCTTGATCATCTCAACAATTTAGATTTTCTCGCTTGTGCCGAAGTTGAGATGACCAATGATAATCTGTTTATCGCTATTTTACCTATGACAATGTTGTCAATTTTATGTAAATTTCATTAGCAACGCATGTGACTCCTTAGTTTCTAGCAATAATTTTCCATCTCAAGCAAGTGATATGAAAAATTATCACAAAAAAAATCATAAAAAAAAGCACAAAATAGCGATAATACGGATTACAGAATAATGGTATTCCTTTGTTCACCTATCTCTTTAATAATGTATACAATGAAACTTTTTTTTTCTATTATTCTTTTGCTTATTTTCTAAATTTATTGATGTATTTTTAAAACAGAAGATCACAGTTAGCACAAGAATGTGTCCATAGTACACGAACGCCCCACTCGCACTATCATTTTCTATGTTCAGTGGACCGTGAAATTGGGGTCAAAACTTTAATTTGAAATTAAAATTAGAAAGATCATATCATAGGGAACATGTGTACTAAGTTTCAAGTTGATGTAACTTTAACTTCATCAAAAACTACCTTGACCAAAAACTTTAACCTGAACTTTGCACTATCATTTTCTATGTTCAGTGGACAATGAAATTGGGGTCAAAACTATAATTTGGCATTAAAATTAGAAAGATCATATCATGGAGAACAAGTGTTCTAAGTTTCAAGTTGATTGGACTTCAACTTCTTCAAAAACTACCTTGACCAAAAACTTTAACCTGAAGCGGACGGACGAACGGAGGCACAGACAGACGGACGGACGAACGGAGGCACAGACCAGAAAACATAATGCCCCTCTACTATCGTAGGTGGGGCATAAAAATTGATGATAATTTACATTCTTTTTAATTTCTACAATGAAACTATGAAATAATGACTTATATATAATTACTGATGTTTCTTCCGTTTTTTTTTAAATTATTGACTGTTATTTGCTAAAGCTTTTTATTTATATTGAAATTAACTAACCAGTCATATTACAAGGTTCTCCGTCATAAATTGACACTCCTGACAGCACATCATTTTCCGTTACTACGGTAACACCATCAGAAGATACAGCTGTATTCCCTACTGTAGTCACAGCTGTTACAGTGAAATAGTATTTCTAAAAAAGTAAACTTTTATGAATATTAAAACTCTGTGTAGAGTGCCACCCTCTTTTCCTTCTTCCTTTTCAGTTTAATTGCCCTGGTTTAGTTGGGAAACCGTTCAACTTTTGAATGTTCCCTTGGTATCCTCCACCACTTTTTTGTGAGATCACCAAATGATTAGTGGATATTTTACCTGCCAAGAGCAGCATGATGTATGCAACAAGTAGAACAGGAATTGCTTACCTTCCAAAACACCTGAATTCACCCTTCCAGAACACCTGAGTTCATTCCCCATTTATTAGAACAGTTTTTCTGAGTTTTTTTGTTGAATTTCTTTTATCTTTTTGTCTTTTTCTTTTTACCATGATGTTATCTCTTTTTCTTTCAATTTCTGTAAGTCAGGGTGTTATCTCTCTTTTCCCTGACTTAGTGGCCTTTAACTGCCCACTTGGTATCTTTAACCATATTTTCTCTCCAAAGGATCAATAGTTATACAGTTACTTAGACCATCTAAAGAAACTATTACCTGATAAGACAGACCTGTTTTCTGGTAAGTTACTGGTACCCAAATCCTTTAGAGATACATCACTTCCTCCCATTGTAGTACCAATACTTATACTGACTAAAACATACTATTACCTGATAAGGTGTCAGAGACAGTCCTGTTTCCTGGTGAGCTAGACTAGTACCCACATCCTTCAGAGATACAACATCACTCCCTCCCATTGTAGTACCAATACTTATACTGACTAAAACATACTATTACCTGATAAGGTGTCAGAGAAAGTCCTGTTTCCTGGTGGGCTAGACTGGTACCCACATCCTTCAGAGATACAACATCACTTCCTCCCATTGTAGTACCAATACTTACACTAACTAAAACATAATATTACCCGATAAGGTGTCAGAGAAAGTCCTGTTTCCTGGTGAGCTAGACTGGTACCCACATCCTTCAGAGATACAACATCACTTCCTCCCATTGTAGTACCAATACTTACACTAACTAAAACATAATATTACCCGATAAGGTGTCAGAGAAAGTCCTGTTTCCTGATGAGCTAGACTGGTACCCACATCCTTCAGAGATACAACATCACTTCCTCCCATTGTAGTACCAATACTTACACTAACTAAAACATAATATTACCCGATAAGGTGTCAGAGAAAGTCCTGTTTCCTGGTGAGCTAGACTGGTACCCACATCCTTCAGAGATACCACATCACTTCCTCCCACGGTAGTACCAATACTTATAATGACTAAAACGTAATATAACCTGATAAGGTGTCAGAGAAAGTCCTGTTTCCTGGTGAGCTAGACTAGTTCCCACATCCTTCAGAGACACAACATCACTTCCTCCCATTGTAGTACCAATACTTATACTGACTAACACATAATATTACCTGATAAGGTGTCAGAGACAGTCCTGTTTCCTGGTGAGCTAGACTGGTACCCACATCCTTCAGAGATACAACATCACTTCCTCCCATTGTAGTACCAATACTTATACTAACTAAAACATAATATTACCTGATAAGGTGTCAGAGACAGTCCTGTTTCCTGGTGAGCTAGACTGGTACCCACATCCTTCAGAGATACAACATCACTCCCTCCCATTGTAGTACCAATACTTATACTGTATGTTACATCTAAATGTGGATGTGCAAATCCCGACCACCGGGCAGCCATACTACTGGTAGATGTCTGAAAGTCTAAGTCTTGTATATCCTAAAAGTAGAACAACTAGAGGCTCTAAAGAGCCTGTGTCGCTCACCTTGGTCTTGTGCATATTAAACAATGGACACGGATAAATTCATGACATAATTGTGTTTTGGTGATAGTGATGTGTTTGTAGATCTTACTTTACTGAACATTCTTGTTGCTACAATTATCTCTATCTATAATGAACTTGGCCCAGTAATTACAGTGGAAAATATTTTCTAAAAATTAACAAAAATTTATGAAAAATGTTAAAAATTAACTATAAAGGGCAATAACTCCTTAAGGGGTCAATTGACTATTTTGGTCATGTAAACTTATTTGTAGATCTTATTTTGCTGAACATTATTGCTGTATACAGTTTATCTCTATCTATAATAATATTCAAGATAATAACAAAAAACGGCAAAATTTCCTTAAAATTACCAATTCAGGACAGTAACCTAACAACGGGTTATCCGATCCATGTGAAAACATCAGGGCAGATAGATCTTGACCTGATAAACAATTAAACCCTGTCAGATTTTCTCTTAATGCTTCGGTTTTTGAGTTATAAGCCAAACACTGCATTTTACCCCTATGTTCTATTATTAGCCGTGGCAGCCATTTTGGTTGATTGGCCAGGTCACGTCACACATTTTTTAAACAAGTTACCCCAATGATGACTGTGGTCAAGTTTAGTTTAATTTGGCCCAGTAGTTTCAGAGAAGAAGATTTTTGTAAAAGATTACTAAGATTTACGAAAAAATGGTTAAAAATTGACTATAAAGGGCAATAACTCCTTCAGGGGTCAACTGACCATTTTGGTCATGCTGACTTATTTGTAAATCTTACTTTGCTGAACATTATTGCTGTTTACAGTTTATCTCTATCTATAATAATATTCAAGATAATAACCAAAAACAGCAAAATTTCCTTAAAATTACCAATTCAGGGGCAGCAACCCAACAATAGGTTGTCCGATTCATCTGAAAATTTCAGGACAGATAGATCTTGACCTGATAAACACTTTTACCGCATGTCAGATTTGCTCTAAATGCTTTGGTTTTTGAGTTATAAGCCAAAAACTGCATTTTACCCCTATGTTCTATTTTTAGCCATGGCGGCCATCTGGGTTGATTGACCGGGTCACGCCACACATTTTTTAAACTAGATATCCCAAATATGATTGTGGCCAAGTTTGGATTAATTTGGCCCAGTAGTTTCAGAGGAGAAGATTTTTGTAAAAGATTACTAAGATTTAGGAAAAATGGTTAAAAATTGACTATAAAGGTCAATAACTCCTAAAGGGGTCAACTGACCATTTTGGTCATGTTGACTTATTTGTAAATCTTACTTTGCTGAACATTATTGCAGTTTACAGTTTATCTCTATCTATAATAATATTCAAGATAATAGCCAAAAACAGCAAAAATTACCTAAAATTACCAGTTCAGGGGCAGCAACCCAATAACGGGTTGTCGGATTCATCTGAAAATTTGAGGGCAGATAGATCTTGACATGATAAACAATTTTACCCCATGTCAGATTTGCTCCAAATGCTTTGGTTTTTGAGTTATAAGCCAAAACTGCATTTTACCCCTATGTTCTATTTTTAGCCATGGCGGCCATCTTGGTTGGTTGGCCGGGTCACGCCACACATTTTTTAAACTAGATATCCCAATGATGATTGTGGCCAAGTTTGGTTTAATTTGGCCCAGTAGTTTCAGAGGAGAAGATTTTTGTAAAAGTTAACGACGACGGACGACGACGACGGACGACGGACGCCAAGTGATGGGAAAAGCTCACTTGGCCCTTCGGGCCAGGTGAGCTAAAAATTATATCTCTTTATTCAATTAGATGTAAATTGACTAATTAAAGTGTAGGAGAATGCTCCCCAGCGTTTTACAGGAGCCTGCATCAATCATTTGGCAAACAAGTCTTATGTGACCTTGTAATAAAGTAAAATACAGAAAATTAACCACAAAGAGACAATATTGAATTCACTAAACTTGCTATGGTTCTTATTGACAGATTACTAACTATATGAACTGCACATAGGTTGTATCTATTCAGAATACTGTTCAATGTACTTCATAAGACTAACAAATAAAGAATAATCAAAACCATTTTTGGTTAAGAATGAAATAGTAGTGTCAAAGAGTTGGAGCAGGATTTTCTTACTGTGTTGAAGACTAATTGGTGGCATTCCTATGATTTTTGCTCTTTGGTCGGGTTGATGTCTCTTGTGACAATTCCCAATTTCAATTCTCAATTTTATCATTAAAACAATAAATCAATGCAGTGCCATCTATGGGTCTTAACCTGTTTACATACCTTCAAGGGGACAGCTGTTGTAAAATCCTGAAAACAAAATGATCAAAAATTCAATTAATTGAATTAAATTAATCTAACAAAACAATTATGAATAAAATGTTTTGTTTTATTGGTCTATATAACAATGAAAATAAATATAAGCTTGTATTACCTTCCATCCATTTGAAGAAAAAAAATCTGTGATATGAGAACCAAATTCTCCAAAGTAACTATACACATTAAGCTATGATATGTGACAACCACTGACAAGGTAGATAGGCTTTGGACAAGCATATAAAAATGTGGGTGATTTTAACCAGTGGAAAATTTGTGCACCACCAAAGAACTGAATATGCCACAATTTCAATGGCACAACAATGTGAATCAATTGAAAGAATTAATTGAACACTATTTATATACATAGTGTACCTGAGTATCAATATCTAAAACAACTCCCTCAGCTGGTAACTGTACATCATGTATGTAGGGACCAGATGACTGGATCACTGTTTGTCCTGCTGTATTGGTAACCTTGAGTGATACATAGTATGTATGATGTCCATGTAGGAACCAGTCTAGATTGGTGACCTTGACAGCTGTACAAGATGGAGGCTGTGTCAGTGTACAGTTGCCCCCTGACTGTAATGGTTGAAAACCTTGTACATCTGTTCCGTAAGCACTGTGACCTGTAGGAATTTTAAATTGGTAGCATGACTTTTGAACTGTTACAAAATTATTTTTTTGTTTATATTAACAATAGTCTGTTACAAATAAAGCTGGCATTTCTTTTTATATAACCCACTTTTCACGAAAGCCCATTGAAATATGGTAGAAGACATGGTAAGTTCATATCATCCTCGGATGCACTATTGCACAAAAAATCCTTTCATTGCTGTTCTTCATCTCTAAGTAGCAGTCACGCCTTATCCTAGCCTTAAGTAAAGTCACACCTTATCCTAGCCTTAAGTAAAGTCACGCCTTATCCTAGCCTTAAGTAAAGTCACGCCTTATCCTAGCCTTAAGTAAAGTCACGCCTTATCCTAGCCTTAAGTAAAGTCACGCCTTATCCTAGCCTTATGTAAAGGCATTCAATAGTCTTGAAATGCCAAAAATTCAAATAAAGAAAAGATTTTATTTACAATTAAATAACGCTATGATGCAATACCATAAACTGAGAATTTTTGGCGTCAGGATATTTTGGCGGTTTTCTCTCGAAAGTCATGTATTTTATTTTGGTGTGTGTAATTTTGGTGATTCATAAAAATTATATAGTGTTGTTGTCAAATTATACCAGGTATTTATTCGAGATTTGGCTATATGTATAGAATTGTAGGAAATATGCGGAAGATATAATAACATAAAACATTCTTTCTCAACAATTAGCATTACAATATTGTCTACCGGTACATGATTTAGGCGTTTCAGTTTTTAGTGTTTGCTCTATTTTGTTGTTTTTAATTTTGGTACTTACATTGGAGGCACCAAATAAACCAAAATAAAACTACAACCAAAATAACCCAATTTACTGTAACAGATATTTAACTTTCATTTTTTTGGCAAATAGAACAATTAAAAGTACATACCGACAGCAAACTGATAGTCCAGTGTAAACAATTCTTCACTGTCAGACACAGCTGCACCAGGCCATGTGGTGACTAGATACTCCCTTGACAACTCTACTGTAAATATACTACTACCTCCAACAATCTCTGGTGGTGTAGTGTCCATGAAACATGGACCTAAAGTCTGAAATGAAAAATTACATTTATCAGCTCTCTTACTCTAATAAAACATGTCAGTCTGTCTGACCTGAACTTATTAAAACGATTTTTGCTTAATTGGTCCTTAGTTAAATTGTTTTTTTTGTACATAAATTAGGCTGTTAGTTTTCTCATTGGAATTGTTTTACATTTGTCATTTTGGGGCTTTTATAGCTGACTATGCAGTATGTGTTTTGCTCATTGTTGAAGGCCATACAGTGACCTACAGTTGTTAATTTCTGTGTCATTTGGTCTCTTGTTGAGAGATTTCGCATTGGCAATCATACCACATCTTCTTTATGATATATCTTAGTGGTTCAATGGTCTGTTTAAATGGATTAGTTCTAAAATCAAATGTTGTATGGCTGCCCATGAGCCACCTCCCGACTGAAATAATGGAATCTGTAGACAGCTCTCTCACAAGCAAAGAACAATATCTGTAAAATATAAGGGCATTCACTACAGGCTCATAGGTTACTTTGTTTTTTGGACTTTGTAAATAGTTAAATTTCAAGAAATTAACATTATACAAACTCTTCTACATCCTATTCACTTATTTTATGTTCACTGTACTTACCGTAAGACCTTCTACATTAGATTTACTGATAGTTTTGATAATGATATAAAACTGTGTTCCATCTGGTATGTTGGTATGCATTATTCTTGCATGAGAATGTTGTTTTGTTGACTCGAATGACATGATGTCTGGTGCTGAGCTGCCTGCTGTCGAGGAGAATCCAACTTCATAATCAAATATTTTGGCTGGTATATCAAAAGGTTCCCATGACATCTCCATCTATAATGTTAAAACAAAGTGGAGAGACTACATTATTTTCAGTTAAATAACAAGAATAAAGGACCTTATACACCTTGCAAGTATTTATATAGATTCTTTTACCACATCCAGTATGATGTATTATATTTCTCCACTATCAACTGTTAAAATTAGAAATATTTTCAAAATTTAACTATTAAAAGTGGAGAAATGTAGAATGGCAAGAGATTATGTTTTTTTTAATGATTTTTAGACAATATTACCTACAACTTTATTTTACTTTATTAATTTGATCTGCAAAACAATGTGTTCTTTCTATGTGACGTTATCCGACACGGTCATCTTTTAAATAATTTACAATTATTTAATGAGTCTTTCATGTGATGAATTTGGCTATTTATTTTAGGTATTTTTAACATATAGCTCTTCAACGATTTTCGGTACTTATACATCTTCGGATTTCAAATGTTTGGCTTTGAGCGTTCCTGATGAAGGTAAATCCAGAAAAGCGCTTCGGACGCAATAAATTATTCAACGTGTTGTTTTATATTTTTACATCACTGGGTCGATACCTCTGCTGGTGGACTATCAGTCCCCGAGGGTATCATCAGCTCAGTAGTCAGTGCTTCGGTACTGACATGATTAAACAAACTTTACTAAAATTGTCCGAAAAGCGCTTCGGACGCAATAAATTATTAAACCTGTTGTTTTATATTTTTATAAGTAAATGTCCTTTCAAAAACACTGCCATTTATTTTTACAGTATGGCAATAGCACGTCTTGACCTTACAAACTTACCAATGATGATTTGAATAAAGTCAATCCTATGACACTAGGTGATGAACTGGAATTACTGCAGAAAATATTCCCATCTACTTCAACAATGCTTCCATTGTCCGTTCTTGTCAACGGAAATAGATATATATTGTTCAAAGCTGTGGCTTTTGTTCTGCAATGAAATAATATATAGATATCAAGTTATTTTAGTTACATTTTATTCCAACAACAATATAGGGGGAAAATATACATGAGTCAATTAAATTGTTTATGTGTATAGAAAAATAATCTGAAATTTATTGCTCAGTTTTAAAATCATCATGACCAGGTTCCAGTATTACAATGTGTATACTCACATGCAGCCAGCTGTAAGATAAGGTTTCCGTCTTCTGGCACGATCAGGTCTCAGTATTACAATGTGTATACTCACATGCAGCCAGCTGTAAGATAAGGTTTCCGTCTTCTGGCACGATCAGGTCTCAGTATTAAAATGTGTATAATCACATGCAGCCAGCTGTAAGATAAGGTTTCCGTCTTCTGGCACGATCAGGTCTCAGTATTAAAATGTGTATACTCACATGCAGCCAGCTGTAAGATAAGGTTTCCGTCTTCTGGCACGATCAGGTCTCAGTATTAAAATGTGTATACTCACATGCAGCCAGCTGTAAGATAAGGTTTCCGTCTTCTGGCACGATCTGGTCTCAGTATTACAATGTATTTACTCACATGCAGTCAGCAGTAGGATTTGGTATCAGTCTATTGAGATGATCTGGTCTAGGTATTACAATGTGTATACTCACATGCAGTCAAAAGTAGGATAAGGTATCAGTATATTGAGATAAACTGGTTCCAGGATTACAATTGTGTATACTTTCATGCAGTCAACAGTAGGATTTAAGAAATAATTCATGGAAGCCATAGATTGTTGGAAATTTACACATGGCCTGGGCCGTGATATTCGAATTTTATTCTGAGCGTTATCACTGCCCAGGACATGTGTAAATTTCCAACAATCTATGGCTTCCATGAATTATTTCGATTCTAATAGGACAAATACGGTCATAAAAATACTGAAGCGAGGGTTGGTTTGGTGTGTGTGTGTGGCTGATCTTTTTCACTCCCTGGATATAAAGCTCAAATATCTTAATAAATCAGTAGCTTGCATGGATTATTTCGTAACTAACTGCTAGACAAAACAAGAATGTGTCCTCAGTACACGAATGCCCCACTCGCACTATCATTTTCTATGTTCAGTGGACCGTGAAATTGGGGTAAAATCTCTAATTTGGCATTAAAATTAGAAAGATCATATCATAGGGAACATGTGTACCAAGTTTGAAGTCGATTGGACTTCAACTTCATCAAAAACTACCTCGACCAAAAACTTTAACCTGAAGCGGGACAGACGGACGAACGAACGAACGAACGGACAGACGGACGAACGAACGAACGAACGCACAGACCAGAAAACATAATGCCCCTCTACTATTGTAGGTGGGGCATAAAAACTGTTTTATTCTTTTAATTCTCAAACCCAACATTTGCCATTTTTAATTAACATGATTTTCTGGTAAGCTTCAATCAAATCCAAAGTTGACATTTCGTAACTAAGGAGCCGCCATGTTGACTTGCTGAAATTAGTAAATATGCAAATAATGCAATAAAATAGAAAATTAGCATTAAGTATCAGTCTCCTCTTGATCTGGTCCCAGTATTACAATGTGTATATTTACATGCAGTCAACAGTAGGATTAGGTATCAGTCTTCTTGCACGATCTGGTCTCAGTATTACAATGTGTATACTCACATGCAGTCAGCAGTAGGATTGGGTATCAGTCTCTTGAGATGATCAGGTCTCAGTATTACAATGTGTATACTCACATACAGTCAGCTGTAGGATTAGGTATCAGTCTCCTCACACGATCTGGTCCCAGGATATAGTAGTCCACATTGTCTGGATCTTTGACAAGACCTCCAGTTATGAGAGAATCTTTAACAACCACCTCCTTAACTCCTGGTACAGAACTGTCTATAGTAACACCGTCAGAACACACTGGTTCGGAAGGTTCCAGGGCCCGGTTATAGGCCACAACAGTGAAATAATAGGTTCCATCTCCACTAACTGTGTGGCTACCAAAGCTGTTGTAGGTCTCAACAATCTAAAACAGAAATAATGGGACATGACCAAAATAACTGAACTGCAAACAATCTGATACAGAAATTTTTCAAAGCAAATGTGATTTTTAGGCGCAGAACGTCACAGTTTAATTACAGCCATTCAGTTTTTCCATAAAGCTAAAACAAAAAATGAAAATAAAACAAATAAACTATGCTTCATTTAGAGTCGGCATAGATTACAAACAAGGACATAACATCAGCTCTATTGAGCTTTTAACTAATAATTGTTATTCGCTATAAAAATTTTATAACTTGTTGAGAATGACAGAGTTAATGTAACTGATGTCTTTGACCTTAGCAAATAACTTAAATTGACTTACAATTGGATTTGAAGCATTAAGATCAAAATCTGTCTTATCAGCACATGTTGTGTTAACTATATACTGATAGAAAAACACGCCACTCTCTCTGTCAAAGAACTGGTCCCAATAGGCATGTAGGTCCATTCCTTGTTGGTAGTCTATCTCTGGGTTTCCTGGTTGTCCATCATGGACAGCTCCTGAGTGTGGTGGACTAATGTCTACTGTTATCTAAAATATATCCAGGAGATTTAATTTGTTATCCATCAAATAACACAAAATATATCGAGGAGATTTAATTTGTTATCTGTCAAATAACACAAATCATTATCAGAATTAGATTTATTGCTATTCTGTGCATTATTCCTTTGATCTTTTTTTGTGATAATTTTTCATATCATGCTACTCACTTGAGATTGAAAATTATAGCTAACAAGAATGTGTCCATATTACACGGATGCCCCACTCGCACTATAATTTTCCATGTTCAGTGGACCGTGAAATTGGGGTAAAAACTTTGATGTGGAATTAAAAGTAGAAAGATCATATCATAGGGAACATGTGTACTAAGTTTCAAGTTGATGTGACTTTAACTTCATCAAAATCTATCTTGACCAAAAACTTTAACCTGAACTTCACACTATCATTTTCTATGTTCAGTGGACCATGAAATTGGGGTCAAAACTATAATTTGGCATTAAAATTAGAAAGATCATATCATGGGAACATGTGTAATAAGTTTCAAGTTGATTGGACTTCAACTTCATCAAAAACTACCTTGACCAAAAACTTTAACCTTAACTTTTGCACTATCATTTTCTATGTTCAGTGGACCATGAAATTGGGGTCAAAACTATAATTTGGCATGAAAATTAGAAAGATCATATCATTGGGAACATGTGTAATAAGTTTCAAGTTGATTGGACTTCAACTTCATCAAAAAAAAAACTACCTTGACCAAAAACTTTAACCTGAACTTTTTCACTATTATTTTCTATGTTCAGTGGACCATGAAATTGGGGTCAAAACTATAATTTGGCATGAAAATTAGAAAGATCATATCATGGGGAACATGTGTAATAAGTTTCAAGTTGATTGGACTTCAACTTCATCAAAAACTACCTTGACCAAAAACTTTAACATGAACTTTTCACTATTATTTTCTATGTTCAGTGGACCATGAAATTGGGGTCAAAACTATAATTTGGCATTAAAATTAGAAAAATCATATCATGGGGAACATGTGTAATAAGTTTCAAGTTGATTGGACTTTAACTTCATCAAAAACTACCTTGACCAAAAACTTTAACCTGAACTTCGCACTATCATTTTCTATGTTCAGTGGACCATGAAATTGGGGTCAAAAATATAATTTGGCATTAAAATTAGAATGATCATATCATGGGGAACATGTGTAATAAGTTTCAAGTTGATTGGACTTCAACTTCATCAAAAACTACCTTGACCAAAAAACTTTAACCTGAAGCGGGACGAACAAACGGACGAACGAACGGACGAACGAACGAACGAATGAACAGACAAACGGAAGCACAGACCAGAAAACATAATGCCCCTCTACTATCGTAGGTGGGGCATAAAAACTAAGAAGGCATGTGGCGTTGCTAATGAAATTAACATGAAATTGACAACATCATCATAGGTAAAATAGCGATAAACAGATCATCATTGGTCATCTCAACTGGATTGCTTTTCTCAATCTTCTTTAGATGATCAACGATAATCTATAATTATCTAAATATAGTTCATGAAATTGCCTTCATGCAAGTCATGTATGTATTTGTTTTTTAAAATTTTTATTATGAAATTTGAATTTATAACTTATATAATTGCATCTGAATGTCAAGAAAATGCTGTATGCAACAAGTCTTCCAAATGTACAGTCATAAAAAAAACCTTTGAAGAGAGATCTAGAAATGTGTAGAAATCCTAAAACAACACACAAATGCTTTGGAATAGCTTTACTCCATAAACCTGTGACGGTCTACATGTGTAAAAATTTGTCTAAAATGGATCAAAGGCTCAAATGGCTAGGTTGTGTAGATTGTTCCATAAACAACATAGAAATTATTAAGTCTTTACTGAAAATTTAAATATATGACATATATGTGACCAGCAACGACATATCCAGGCTTATGGAGGTAGAAAGTCATTGTGAGAAAACGCCGTTAACTATATGTGACTAGCCACTTCAAGGCTTAGGAGGGTACATTGACTAAAATTTGCTTTTAGTATATTTATCTAGAAGATCTAGTCATGTTTTAATGACATATTTGTTGTAAAAGCAACGAGTCATTTCGAATATCGGTATGAAAATGAGACTGTTTTATGACGACTTTTATTTATTGAAGGCACTAATTTATAAAACACAAAATTATTGTATTTATTGGCTCTTAGTGATGTTCAATAGTGTATCTGAATAAAATATCAAAGACTTAAATTTACTACAATACAAACAATTCTTATCTCTATTTTAGAACATGTAATTTAAACTTGTTGAAATGAAGTTAGTTTAAAATTTGTCAAAGTAAACTTTTTAATTAAGATTTATTATGCATGTCTCTAAACATAGTATGCGACGTATAACAGTTTATGAGGTGTTCTCTCATATATATATGCATTTGATACGGTGAATTTATTATGGATATATTTCAGACTTCATTTATGAAAGAAAATCTTTATAGAGCAGAGCATTTTTGTTTTGTTTGTAGCTCTATTTTAGAACATGTAATTTAAACTTGTTGAAATATGTTTAAAAGGAGTAGGTTCGGTAAGGTCCTAAAATGGCCCCCTTTATTAGCGTAAATTTCAATTTAGGATTTATTGACCAATATCACAATAAATTATAGCTAAAACAGTGACTAGATAGGAAATAAGCCTTTTTGTTGAAAATTAACATTCCTGCGTTTTATTATGACGTCACAAGTTGTACTCATATTGATTGTCCTAGAAAAAATCAAAGAAAATCGGTAAATTTCCATAGATTATTGGACAGGAAACATAGAGCGCATACGTCGACAACAAATATCTTTTAAAATAATGTTTGTGAAGACATTTCACATGTCTTATTTGAATATCAAGTTTGTCAACGCCTGCGCTCTATGTTTCCTGGTCATAAACTTCGTTGAAATCCAGCCGATTTTGTCAAATTTCATCAAAATCTCCTATTATGACCTTTTTGGGATGTAAAAATCAACGTGTTAGAATTAAACTTTGCCAAAAATTGTTCAATTCAACTTTCTCCCATGTCTTTAAATCAACTTAAAACGTTTTTCGTCTTGTAACATTGAACTTTATAATTGGGGCCAAATATGGCCGTTATCGAACTTACTCCTTTGTCAAAGTAAGCTCTAAGAATTCCTTTTTTTTATTTAGAATTATTATGCATGTCTCTTTACATAGTATGCGACGCGTAACAGTTTATAAGTAGGTGTTCTCTTATATGCATTTGATACGGTACATTTATTATGGATATATTTCAGACTTCATTTATGAAAGGAATCTATAGAGCAGAAATTTCATTTTTTTTTGTATCAATTTAAAATGTAGATTCAAATATTTTTCACTACAAACGATAAACTAAAACTTCTTCAAAACTTAAATATGATGTATAGTTCGGCGTCCGCAAAAAAAAAGCCAAGGAAAGTATTTATCTCTTCTTCACAATACGTATTTCATTGAATCTCGATATTTATCATGTTTATAATTTTTCTAACAATGACGTTCTACCTCTTATAAGCCTGCAAATGTCATGGTGGGTCACATATAGATAATAGAGGAAAAGGAATAAGACAGCAAACACAATCAGGTGACCTCCTATATTGTCCAATAATAAAACAGAAATGTTCCTTTACACAAAACAAGCTGCTGAAAAATTATTAAATGAGAATGACAAGTTTTGCATCATTTTTTTTAAATAATGCATTAGCCCAATACTCATTTTTTTTAATAATTCATTAGCCCAATACTCATTTTTTTTTAATAATTCATTAGCCCATTACTCATTTTTTTTAAATAATGCATTAGCCCAATACTAATTTTTTTTTTAAATAATGCATTAGCCCAATACTTATTTTTTTTTAATAATTCATTAGCCCAATACTCATTTTTTTTTAAATAATGCATTAGCCCAATACTCATTTTTTTTTAATAATTCATTAGCCCAATACTCATTTTTTTTTAATAATGCATTAGCCCATTACTCATTTTTTTTTAAATAATGCATTAGCCCATTACTCATTTTTTTAATAATTCATTAGCCCATTACTCATTTTTTTTTAATAATGCATTAGCCCAATACTCATTTTTTTTTAATAATTCATTAGGCCAATACTCATTTTTTTTAATAATGCATTAGCCCATTACTCATTTTTTTAAAATAATCCATTGGCCCGATACTCATTTTTTTTAATAATTCATTAGCCCAATACTCTTTTTTTTTTTAAATAATGCATTACCCCAATACTAATTTTTTTTTAAAATAATGCATTAGCCCAATACTCATTTTTTTTAATAATTCATTAGCACAATACTCATTTTTTTTTAAAATAATGCATTAGCCCGATACTCATTTTTTTTAATAATTCATTAGCCCAATACTCATTTTTTTTTTAAATAATGCATTAGCCCAATACTCATTTTTTTTTAATAATGCATTAGCCCATGATTACTCATTTTTTTTTAATAATGCATTAGCCCAATACTCATTTTTTTTAATAATGCATTAGCCCAATACTCATTTTTTTTAATAATGCATTAGCCCAATACTCATTTATTTTTTAAATAATGCATTAGCCCAATACTCAGTTTTTGGCACACATTTGCATAATCTGAAAACATCTTGTGATAATCATTGTGTTTGTGGCAACATTTTGTATTGCGCTGTCTTAACCCATTATAATAACCTTTCTAGTCAGAACAGTGGTGAGTTTAGCAATACTTGTGACAGATATCTCTATAAAATAATCATATTCATGTGTCCCTTTATCTTTATTAACTATCAGTCCTCCATTTTGTTTTATTTCTGGTTTAATTTGGAAATGACGATGGAAACATCCCTGGAATGGTGTACAGTAGCAGTTAGCTCCCCTTGCATAATCACTGTATGTATCCTCACAATGTGTCAAATTCTGAAATAACAAAGAGAATCCTTGAATACTCTGGTCTAAACCCAAATAAATCTCTAAGCCACCATATATAATTGACAACAAAACAACTGGAATAAAAATATTTTCAAGATATGTCAATCTTCTTAAATTCAAAAACACATTCCTAAATTACCAGAAAAAAATATTCTACATGCACAAGTTATAGATCAATTTCATGAGTATGGCGTTAACCTTGTTCCAGTGCAATAACTAATATATTGTATAATAAAAGTTTCTCTTTTTTAATATAGATTAGACCATTGGTTTCCCCAACTGAATGGTTTTACACTAGTCATTTTGAGGGCCCATTATAGCTTGCTGTTCGGTGTGAGCCAAGGCTCTATGTTGGAGAATGTACTTTGGCCTAGGGCTATAATGGTTTACTTTTACAAATTGTGACTTGGATGGAGAGTTGTCTCATCGGCACTCATACCATATCTTCTTATACCTATATATGGTATGTCAATGGCATACTGGATATTTCAAAGGGTTTTCAAAGTGATTTCTGAATCAACTTTGAGAGAAAAACCTTCCATGACCAATAATTAATTAAGGCAACCTGTTAGTTAAAGAGTTGTTTCTGATTTTTAAACATTTTTAAAGGTATTCAACCAGCAGCTGCTACAAACTGTAGTTGCCAGCATGACTTTAAGCATTATCAACAGCTCAAGGCTTTCCTATTCCTACTTCTAGGATTTGTTTCTTATCTGTTATCCATATGCTTTCACCTAAGTATTATCAGCTAAGCAATTTTCTTATCACAGACACTCTGCTCTTGTGTATTTCCTTCTTTATAATTGTATGTATTTATAACTTACAGAAGATTGACCCTGAGCTATTATATCTTCATATTATAACTTACAGAAGAATGACCCTGAGCTATTATATCTTCATGTGATAACTTACAGAAGAATGTCCCTGAGCTATTATATCTTCATGTTATAACTTACAGAAGAATGACCCTGAGCTATTATATCTTCATGTTATAACTTACAGAAGAATGACCCTGAGCTATTATATCTTCATGTTATAACTTACAGAAGAATGACCCTGAGCTATTATATCTTCATGTTATAACTTACAGGAGAATGTCCCTGAGCTATTATATCTTCATGTTATAACTTACAGAAGAATGACCCTGAGCTATTATATCTTCCATGTTATAACTTACAGAAGAATGTCCCTGAGCTATTATATCTTCCATGTTATAACTTACAGGAGAATGACCCTGAGCTATTATATCTTCATGTTATAACTTACAGAAGAATGTCCCTGAGCTATTATATCTTCATGTTATAACTTACAGAAGAATGTCCCTGAGCTATTATATCTTCATGTTATAACTTACAGAAGAATGTCCCTGAGCTATTATATCTTCATGTTATAACTTACAGAAGAATGTTCCTGAGCTATTATATCTTCATGTTATAACTTACAGAAGAATGTCCCTGAGCTATTATATCTTCATGTTATAACTTACAGAAGAATGTCCCTGAGCTATTATATCTTCATGTTATAACTTACAGAAGAATGTCCCTGAGCTATTATATCTTCATGTTATAACTTACAGAAGAATGTCCCTGAGCTATTATATCTTCATGTTATAACTTACAGAAGAATGACCCTGGGCTATTATATCTTCATGTTATAACTTACAGAAGAATGTCCCTGAGCTATTATATCTTCATGTTATAACTTACAGAAGAATGACCCTGAGCTATTATATCTTCATGTTATAACTTACAGAAGAATGACCCTGAGCTATTATATCTTCATGTTATAACTTACAGAAGAATGTCCCTGAGCTATTATATCTTCATGTTATAACTTACAGAAGAATGTCCCTGAGCTATTATATCTTCATGTTATAACTTACAGGAGAATGTCCCTGAGCTATTATATCTTCATGTTATAACTTACAGGAGAATGTCCCTGAGCTATTATATCTTCATGCTATAACTTACAGACGAATGTCCCTGAGCTATTATATCTTCATGTTATAACTTACAGAAGAATGACCCTGAGCTATTATATCTTCATGTTATAACTTACAGAAGAATGTCCCTGAGCTATTATATCTTCATGTCCATGAAGAACTTCAGTTTTACTGTCATATAATCTCCAATACACAGAATCCAAGCCACTGTGTACATCGTAGGCTTCCCATTCAATCCTGTGGATAAATAAATCAAGCTTATTAAAAAGTACTGTCTACTAAGCTAGACAACTACTTCACACATTAAAAAGTACTGTCTACTAAGCTAGACAACTACTCCACACACCCAAAACTGAGATTTGAATTTGGTAGTTACTAAACATGCTGAAACACAGCAAATCAATGCATGACGTTGAAAATATAAATTAAATAAATATGAGATTGACATAAAAATTAAATGATGATTTGTTCAATGCCCATCTTCTGGTCTTTAGTTATTGTCCAGTTATACCTCTTCTCTTTACTTTCAAACTTATCGTTGTTTGGACTGATGACAATAAAGTGTGAAACCTAAGTACCTGTTCTCTAGGAACCAAACAATTAAATAAACTGTAATTTATAGAATAAATAGCATTAAAAAACAGAAAGGGGGAAAAAATAAACCACAAGAATGTGTTCATGCCCCACTTGCACTATGATTTTCTATGTTCAGTGGACCATGAAATTGGGGTCAAAACTCTAATTGGGCATTAAAATTAATAAGGTCATATGCTAGGGAACATATGAACTAAGTGACAAGTTGATTGGATTTCAACTTGACCAAAAACTTAAACCTGAAGCGTCACAGAGGTACAAATGGAAGGACAGATGAACAGACACACACATCAACAAAAAACATAATGACCCCAAGTTTTGTCTTAAAAACTACTTACGTCATCTTTGTAAAATCCTCAAAACTGTGGACGCTAACATTTAATCTATCCCCTATTGTTAACCATAAGTTTTCTACAATAGGAGGCGTGGCATCTCTGTACACTACGATTGTTTCTTGGTTAGTCTTGTCCAGTATATCAATAGCTTTAACTGTAGCTGTCAGTTGGTCTCCATCAGCCCAGTCTAATGTCAGGATGTCATACTGATTATTTATATTGGAGACAGAGATGAAAGGTCGTGAGTCCTTGACACTTGTAGTTATTGAGTCACTACTGTTAACCTGGTATGATACTTGGAAATCAACAATGGCTGAAATAAAAACACTTCAAAATAAAATCAAAGCCTTAAAGGCTGTAAAAGCAATTGCTGTCATGTTAATGTTTGGGGACTTTTATTTTTCATCCACATATATATAATAATTAAACCTGACATGAGTGTTGTCTAGTTAGAAGTAAGAAGGTTTTAACTTTATATAAATAAAAGACTTTAGCAGAAAGTCATTTTTAATATGTTTTATATTTCACATGGAGACAACACGTTTACCTGGCTAAAGTTGGGGTCAAATATACATGTGCTGAAACATATAACTCAAAAAGAAATCATCATGGATTATCCCCTGGTAGTGTTTGTAACTGGGCAATAATTTCCTTTATTGATTTAATTTTTACAATTTTCATTATTAATTTATATTTAACCATTAACACAAATGATTAAGTTAAAACATTTCAACTTTCCAGACGCAAATGTTAAAAAACGGGAAAGAAATAAAATATCTTACAAGACATAAACATGTAAAGAATAAATATATATTTCAGCTTAATAAAAATATTTTCATAATGGTACTTTGTCATCATTTTTAAAACTAAGTTCCAAACATTATTGCTCAGTTGATATACATGTATGTCCTTCTGATGCGGTACGAGCACAGGCACTTGTTTCTATCCAAAATAGTTTTATATGGATAGCCGACCTTCCTATGGATAGAAACAAGTGCATGTGGGTACGAGATAACTATAATTCTCATGCAATCCCGAAAAGGGGGGGGGTCATCACGGACAAACATGACATTAAATCGTTATCACTGATGTATTGTTTAGGGCCAGTTGAAGGACGCCTCCGGGTGCGGGAATTTTTCGCTGCATTGAAGACCTGTTGGTGACCTTCTGCTGTTGTATGTTTTTCTATCGTCGGGTTGTTGTCTCTTTGACACATTCCCCATTTCCATTCTCAATTTTATTATACGAACAAGAACAAACAGCTCTACGTTGCTTTGACATTTATCAATTTTCAGGAAACATTGCGAAAAATGATCTTCAATATTTCGAAAACATGTGAAATAAAATTGCTAACACGGTGTCCAGAGTAGACTTGTTCACTGAAAAGACGAGGATAATGGTTTCATCTGACATTTGTTATGCATTCCCAGTTTTGATCATGATATTTAAAAAGACGTACTTTTTTTCAATCTATGTAACTAGAAAATTCCAAATTGAAATATCTCTTCATCTGGACCGACTTGGCATCTACTACGTTTGGACGGGTCCATTTCATTAGTAAGGTGATCGATAAATATTACGGAGTTTGACAGGAAAGGAAAACGAACTTATTGTTATGTGTTTTCAACAAGGGTTTCGTTCCGCTAAATTATTTGCGCAAACAAAGTTTGTCTATTTTTAGATTACAGGTAATCATTTGACACTACGCATTAACCTGTGTAGTGATTTTGATTTTACGATAAATGTATGAATGAACAATAATTTTATGAATGAACAAGAGCACCTGACCTCTTAAAGAAACACAAATTAAACATATAAAACCGTATTTAATAGGAGATAATTCAGTTAAATTTTCAATACTAAATCAACAACTGAAATGAATCCATATTTTGTTGAAACATCGTACGAACGGCGGAAAACGGAATCGCAGTTATAAAAATGTACTTTTTTTCACTCGGACTTCTATGTTATTTGATAGTCAAACGGTTGACCCTTTAAATACAAAAATACATCTACAAGAACATATTCTGAAACTTCTTAAATCCACTAACGTTTTTTTAAAGTTTCAAGCTATGTATTGCATTAGAAAACATACATAGGTGTTAAAGAATGACAGACCAGGAGCCTGTTTAACAAAATACTATGGCTTGATATGGGCGGAGTCTCTGATCTGGGTCACAAAGATGGCCATACGCGATAGCATAAAAGCAATTGCTTTAAAAATTACTGACATACAAATAGTTATCAATGGTACCAGACTTATAATTTAATGCGCCAGACGCGCGTTTCCTCTACATAAGACTCATCAGTGACGCTCACATCAAAATAGTTATAAAGCCAAACAAGTACAAAGTTAAAGAGCATTGTGGACCCAAAATTCCAAAAAATTATGCCAAAAACATTGTTTAAGATCTAAATCTATAATATGAGGATCAAGTAGTGGCTGCAACAGTATCACACAGACCAACTATAAATATACTGTCAAAGCATTTAAAACTCAATCACACAGACCAACTATAAATATACTGTCAAAGCATTTAAAACTCACATCAGTATTCAGTTAGCATCCAATAGTTATATCTTGTTAAATATTACAAATATGATCAGCAAAGATTTAAATGTTTACTGGAATGTGCAAATTGTACATGTTGTATTTGATTTGTAAATTTTTTAACATTAATTAATGGAGACATTTGCCTAATCTTTTCTTATGATTATACTTCAAAAAACAGCTAAGTACATCCATAACAAATAGACTACAGTATAAAAGGTGTGGTAATTAAACCAAATTTAGAAGTTTTTAAGATATAACCATATCTCTTATACAGTTTTATTAATTATTGTTCCGCCCTAATAATTCCTGTTACATCCTAAATCTTACCGTGCACATTATTAATTATTGTTCCGCCCTAATGAATCCTGTTACATCCTAAATCTTACCGTGCACATTATTAATTATTGTTCCGCCCTAATGAATCCTGTTACATTCTAAATCTTACCGTGCACATTATTAATTATTGTTCCGCCCTAATGAATCCTGTTACATCCTAAATCTTACATTGCACATTATTAATTATTGTTCCGCCCTAATGAATCCTGTTACATCCTAAATCTTACCGTGCACATTATTAATTATTGTTCCGCCCTAATGAATCCTGTTACATCCTAAATCTTACTGTGCACATTATTAATTATTGTTCCGCCCTAATGAATCCTGTTACATCCTAAATCTTACCGTGCACATTATTAATTATTGTTCTGCCCTAATGAATCCTGTTACATCCTAAATCTTACCGTGCACATTATTAATTATTGTTCAACCCTAATGAATCCTGTTACATCCTAAATCTTACCGTACACATTATTAATAATAGTTCCGCCCTAATGAATCCTGTTACATTCTAAATCTTACCGTACACATTATTAATTATAGTTCCGCCCTAATGAATCCTGTTACATTCTAAATCTTACCGTACACATTATTAATTATAGTTCCGCCCTAATGAATCCTGTTACATTCTAAATCTTACCGTACACATTATTAATTATTGTTCCGCCCTAATGAATCCTGTTACATTCTAAATCTTACCGTACACATTATTAATTATAGTTCCGCCCTAATGAATCCTGTTACATTCTAAATCTTACCGTACACATTATTAATTATAGTTCCGCCCTAATGAATCCTGTTACATTCTAAATCTTACCGTGCACATTATTAATTATTGTTCCGCCCTAATGAATCCTGTTACATCCTAAATCTTACATTGCACATTATTAATTATTGTTCCGCCCTAATGAATCCTGTTACATCCTAAATCTTACCGTGCACATTATTAATTATTGTTCCGCCCTAATGAATCCTGTTACATCCTAAATCTTACTGTGCACATTATTAATTATTGTTCCGCCCTAATGAATCCTGTTACATCCTAAATCTTACCGTGCACATTATTAATTATTGTTCTGCCCTAATGAATCCTGTTACATCCTAAATCTTACCGTGCACATTATTAATTATTGTTCAACCCTAATGAATCCTGTTACATCCTAAATCTTACCGTACACATTATTAATAATAGTTCCGCCCTAATGAATCCTGTTACATTCTAAATCTTACCGTACACATTATTAATTATAGTTCCGCCCTAATGAATCCTGTTACATTCTAAATCTTACCGTACACATTATTAATTATAGTTCCGCCCTAATGAATCCTGTTACATTCTAAATCTTACCGTACACATTATTAATTATTGTTCCGCCCTAATAATTCCTGTTACATCCTAAATCTTACCGTGCACATTATTTATTATTGTTCCGCCCTAATGAATCCTGTTACACTTAAATCTTACCGTGCACATTATTTATTATTGTTCTGCCCTAATGAATCCTGTTACATCCTAAATCTTACCGTGCACATTATTAATTATTGTTCCGCCCTAATGAATCCTGTTACATCCTAAATCTTACCGTGCACATTATTAATTATTGTTCCGCCCTAATGAATCCTGTTACATCCTAAATCTTACCGTGCACATTATTTATTATTGTTCCGCCCTAATAATTCCTGTTACATCCTAAATCTTACCGTGCACATTATTTATTTGAACATTAGTTCTGTCTCCATACAAGTCTTCATACACCACAATTTTATTTGGTGCATATGTCTGTACAAGGTTCAACCATTTATTTTTTTTATGTCTGATATTTATAAATCTATCTTTCCAATCGACCTTGACCTGGTTTGTATCCGTAGTAACCCAAGTGTATGATGTATCTTTAGAAGCAGTTGAACAGTATGTCGGCTGATTGCCCTGGATATCCACCACAGACTTGTCATCATACAGGAAAAGATTTCTGCCTGTTTTAAAATTTCCAGCTTTATCATAAGCAATAAGATGTAGGGAATACATTCCAGGTTCCGTCAAAACTACAGATCCCTAAAACACAACAAACAATTCAAGGTTCAGTCAAAACTACAGATCCCTAAAACACAACAAACAATTCAAGGTTCAGTCAAAACTACAGATCCTTAAAACACAACAAACAATACAAGGTTCGGTCAAAACTACAGATACTTAAAACACAACAAACAATTCAAGGTTCGGTCAAAACTACAGATCCCTAAAACACAACAACGGTTCAAGTTTCGGTCAAAACTACAGATCCCTAAAACACAACAAACAATTCAAGGTTCTGTCAAAACTACAGATCCCTAAAACAGAACAACGGTTCAAGTTTCGGTCAAAACTACAGATCCCTAAAACACAACAAACAATTCAAGGTTCTGTCAAAACTACAGATCCTTAAAACACAACAAACAATTCAAGGTTCAGTCAAAACTACAGATCCCTCAAACACAACAACGGTTCAAGTTTTGGTCAAAACTACAGATCCCTTAAACACAACAAACAATTCAAGGTTTTGTCAAAACTACAGATCCCTAAAATACAACAAACAATTCAAGGTTCGGTCAAAACTACAGATCCCTAAAATACAACAAACAATTCAAGGTTCGGTCAAAACTACAGATCCCTAAAATACAACAAACAATTCAAGGTTGGTTCAAAACTACAGATCCCTAAAATACAACAAACAATTCAAGGTTCGGTCAAAACCACAGATCCCTAAAATACAACAAACAATTCAAGGTTCAGTCAAAACTACAGATCCCTAAAATACAACAAACAATTCAAGGTTCGGTCAAAACTACAGATCCCTAAAATACAACAAACAATTCAAGGTTGGGTCAAAACTACAGATCCCTAAAATACAACAAACAATTCAAAGTTCGGTCAAAACCACAGATCCCTAAAATACAACAAACAATTCAAAGTTCGGTCAAAACTACAGATCCCTAAAATACAACAAACAATTCAAGGTTCGGTCAAAACTACAGATCCCTAAAATACAACAAACAATTCAAGGTTCGGTCAAAACCACAGATCCCTAAAATACAACAAACAATTCAAGGTTCCGTCAAAACTACAGATCCCTAAAATACAACAAACAATTCAAGGTTTTGTCAAAACTACAGATCCCTAAAATACAACAAACAATTCAAAGTTCCGTCAAAACAACAGATCCCTAAAATACAACATTCAACAAACAGTTCAAGTTATCATCAACAAATAAATTCTGGTTTTATGTTGTGTAGAAACCCTTATATTTTACAGTTTTTTAGCATGTTAGAGTTTTGATTGTCATAGGCCAAAATATATACACATCACACAAAAATAATTTAAATGATTAACAAATGTATGAATCAAAATACTGCATAAAGAACAAGAACAATGGTATCAATAATTTTGCAGCAACAGATGCATATTTTGTTAGTTGTTATTGACTTTGAACTTGCTTTCATTAACTATGAGTACTCTTAGATCTGGACTTAATGGTTTTGTACTTTTTATCATTTTGAGTTAAACCCATTTCAACTGATTTTTATACTTTGTTTTCTTGGATTCAAATAACTTGATATATATATGACCTGGATTGTGCTTATTTTTTAGGGTTGTAACTATACTGGCTAACTTCTACATCATTTCGTCTTGGTTGGAGAGTTGTCTCATTGGCAATCATACCACATCTTCTTATTTTCATATTGTATAGAAAATACATTCCTACCAAGTATTAGGAACACTTTTCTTCAAGAGGATTCAATGATTGGTACTCTTGTACTGACAGAATATGCAGTGATTGGTAAACTTGTACTTGGAGGATTCAGTGATTGGTAAACTTGTACTTAGAGGATTCAGTGATTGGTAAACTTGTACTTAGAGGATTCAGTGATTGGTACACATGTACTTACAGGATTCAATAATTGGCACTCTTGTACTGACAGAATATGCACTAATTGGTAACTTGTACTTAGAGGATTCAGTGATTGGTAAACTTGTACTTAGAGGATTCAGTGATTGGTACACATGTACTTACAGGATTCAATGATTGGTACTCTTGTACTGACAGAATATGCACTAATTGGTAACTTGTACTTAGAGGATTCAGTGATTGGTAAACTTGTACTTAGAGGATTCAGTGATTGGTACACATGTACTTACAGGATTCAATAATTGGCACTCTTGTACTGACAGAATATGCACTAATTGGTAACTTGTACTTAGAGGATTCAGTGATTGGTAAACTTGTACTTAGAGGATTCAGTGATTGGTAAACTTGTACTTAGAGGATTCAGTGATTGGTACACATGTACTTACAGGATTCAATAATTGGCACTCTTGTACTGACAGAATATGCACTAATTGGTAATTACTTGTACTTAGAGGATTCAGTGATTGGTAAACTTGTACTTACAGAGGATTCAGTGATTGGTACACTTGTACTTACAGAGGATTAAGTGATTGGTAAACTTGTACTTAGAGAGGATTCAGTGATTGGTACACTTGTACTTAGAGGATTCAGTGATTGGTACACTTGTACTTACAGAGGATTCAGTGATTGGTACACTTGTACTTACAGAGGATTCAGTGATTGGTAAACTTGTACTTAGAGGATTCAGTGATTGGTACACTTGTACTTAGAGGATTCAGTGATTGGTAAACTTGTACTTACAGAGGATTCAGTGATTGGTAAACTTGTACTTAGGCAGCAACCATTTGATTTTCTGGGGGGGGGGGGGGGGCTATGGTTTTTTTGGAAAAAAAAGTTTGTTTCCAGGTTTTGGTGAAAAAAAATAATTTGTTTTGGACCCTGAGTAAAAAAAATTGTTTGTTTCACCCTCAGCTGCCACTATATGTAATGCTAAAATTGAAAGAAAAAAATTGTCTTCGGTTTGTCGCTAAAAAAAATAGATTGTTCTTCGCCGAAGGCGAAAAAAAAAGTTTGCACAGAAAAAAAAACCATAGCCCCCCCCCCCAGAAAATCAAATGGTTGCTGCCTTAGAGGATTCAGTGATTGGTAACTTGTACTTACAGAGGATTCAGTGATTGCTACATTTTTATTTGATGAGATTAAAGATCCACCAGAACCAGCGCCATCAATCAATGTTGAACCATCCACTCCAAGGTCAAACAGGTCATACTCATAATGATCTAATCCTGCTAAGTCATCTGACCATCCTCCCCATGTAAAACTTAGATTAGACTACAACAGATACATATATACACTAGCATTTAAACAACTGATGCCAAGAGAAATGAAAATCTATTATTAGGTTCCCAATAATTTATTTCCATGTCCTTTTTTACTGACAACTTTAAAAAAAAACTTAATGGTGATGGTTGTTACTGTCCCAGGTTAGGGGGAGGGTTGGGATCCCGCTAACATGTTTAGCCCCGCCACATTATTTATGTATGTGCCTGTCCCAAGTCAGGAGCCTGTAATTCAGTGGTTGTCGTTTGTTTTTGTGTTACATATTTGTTTTACGTTCATTTTTTTACATAAATAAGGCAGTTAGTTTTCTCGTTTGAATTGTTTTACATTGTCTTATCGGGGCCTTTTATAGCTCACTATGCGGTATGGGCTTTGCTCATTGTTGAAGGCCGTATGATGACCTATAGTTGTTAATGTCTGTGTTATTTTGGTCTTTTGTGGATAGTTGTCTCATTGGCAATCATACCACATCTTCTTTTTTATATGTTAACCTCTATACAAACATATTTTTCCTAGATATAACTATGTTAACTACTGATATTCTCTATTTTTAGAACTTATGGAATAATTGATAAAGAACTATTTTCTACCCGATTATCATTGATATACAGCTATCAAAGCAGTAACAAATACATTGCAAACATTTCTGAAATTCTTATACTGTACTGTTATACCACTGTCCCAGGTAAGGGGAGGGTTGGGATCCCACTTACATGTTTAATCCCGCCATATTATGTACGTATGTGCCTGTCCCAAGTCAGGAGCCTGTAGTTCAGTGGTTGTCGTTTGTTGATGTGTTACTTATTTGTTTTTCATTCATTTTTTGTACATAAATAAGGCCGTTAGTTTTCTGGTTTGAATTGTTTTACATTGTCATTTGGGGGCCTTTTATAGCTGGCTATGTGGTATGGGCTTTGTTAATTTATGAAGGCCGTACAGTGACCTATAGTTGTTAATTTCTGTGTCATTTAGGCCTATTGTGGAGAGTTGTCTCATTGGCATTCACACCACATCTTCTTTTTTTATATTTACAGTAATTAGTTGTAATTGTACTTTGGAAGTTTATACTGATTAGATACCCTGCATACTAATTAAGATTCCTTGTAGCACTACAATACATGATGACGACCAATACTTACATTTTCAGTTAAATCATCTACAATATCTAGAAACGGAGTACATGAAGTTCCTGACATCACAGAGCAATGGTATGGGTTCTCTAAATCCCAATGGAACTCAAACTCCCGTGTCAGGGTTTGTCCAGAATAATAATAAGTCTTCTTCACAGAATCGTAGGAACTAGAGTCACGGTTGGCCACACTCACATAACCTCCATTGGTCGAGGAGAATTCAGCGACTACTCTGGAAAATGATTTACAAATCAACATGATTTCGGACAACATATTTAAGTTGTAGATAGTTTTTCTATACTTTCTGACAGTTGACATTTTCACAAACATCAAACTCACAACTTTAAGAAACCTTGCTTGTTTAGTGTTGATGAGTTGCTGTCAAACAGTCTCACTGACAAGTACCCCATTATTTTATTTATTGATAAAATGTTCAATTTAAAGAATTGGCAACATAAATATATCAATATTATGAATAGTGTAGTATTGGAAGGGTAAGTTTTAGTTCATCAGATAGACCAACTAGAAATGTCCTGAAGAACTACCCCTGAGTCAGCTTTGGAAGGGTTAGGTTTAGTTCATCAGATAGACCATCTAGAAATGTCCTGAAGAACTACCCCGGAGTCAGCTTTGGAAGGGTTAGTTTTAGTTCATCAGATAGACCATCTAGAAATGTCCTGAAGAACTACCCCTGAGTCAGCTTTGGAAGGGTTAGGTTTAGTTCATCAGATAGACCATCTAGAAATGTCCTGAAGAACTACCCCGGAGTCAGCTTTGGAAGGGTTAGTTTTAGTTCATCAGATAGACCATCTAGAAATGTCCTGAAGAACTACCCCTGAGTCAGCTTTGGAAGGGTTAGTTTTAGTTCATCAGATAGACCATCTAGAAATGTCCTGAAGAACTCCCCGGAGTCAGCTTTTGAAGGGTAAGTTTTAGTTCATCAGATAGACCATCTAGAAATGTCCTGAAGAACTACCCAGGAGTCAGCTTTGGAAGGGTTAGTTTTAGTTCATCAGGTAGACCAACTAGAAATGTCCTGAAGAACTCGCCGGAGTCAGCTTTTGAAGGGTAAGTTTTAGTTCATCAGATAGACCATCTAGAAATGTTCTGAAAAACTACCCAGGAGTCAGCTTTTGAAGGGTTAGTTTTAGTTCATCAGATAGACCATCTAGAAATGTCCTGAAGAACTACCCAGGAGTCAGCTTTGGAAGGGTTAGTTTTAGTCCATCAGGTAGACCATCTAGTAATGTCCTGAAGAACTACCCAGGAGTCAGCTTTTGAAGGGTTAGTTTTAGTTCATCAGGTAGACCATCTATAAAATGTCCTGAAGAAATACCCAGGAGTCAGCTTTGGAAGGGTTAGTTTTAGTTCATCAGGTAGATCATCTAGTAATTTCCTGAAAAACTACCCAGGAGCCAGCTTTTGAAGGGTTAGTTTTAGTTCATCAGATAGACCATCTAGAAATGTCCTGAAGAACTACCCCTGAGTCAGCTTTGGAAGGGTTAGTTTTAGTTCATCAGATAGACCATCTAGAAATGTCCTGAAGAACTACCCCTGAGTCAGCTTTGGAAGGGTTAGTTTTAGTTCATCAGATAGACCAACTAGAAATGTCCTGAAGAACTACCCCTGAGTCAGCTTTTGAAGGGTTAGTTTTAGTTCATCAGGTAGACCATCTAGAAATGTCCTGAAGAACTACCCAGGAGTCAGCTTTGGAAGGGTTAGTTTTAGTTCATCAGGTAGACCAACTAGAAATGTCCTGAAGAACTCCCCGGAGTCAGCTTTTGAAGGGTAAGTTTTAGTTCATCAGATAGACCAACTAGAAATGTCCTGAAGAACTACCCAGGAGTCAGCTTTGGAAGGGTTAGTTTTAGTCCATCAGGTAGACCATCTAGTAATGTCCTGAAGAACTACCCAGGAGTCAGCTTTGGAAGGGTTAGTTTTAGTTCATCAGGTAGACCATCTATAAAATGTCCTGAAGAAATACCCAGGAGTCAGCTTTGGAAGGGTTAGTTTTAGTTCATCAGGTAGATCATCTAGTAATTTCCTGAAAAACTACCCAGGAGTCAGCTTTTGAAGGGTTAGTTTTAGTTCATCAGATAGACCATCTAGAAATGTCCTGAAGAACTACCCCTGAGTCAGCTTTGGAAGGGTTAGTTTTAGTTCATCAGATAGACCATCTAGAAATGTCCTGAAGAACTACCCAGGAGTCAGCTTTGGAAGGGTTAGTTTTAGTTCATCAGGTAGACCAACTAGAAATGTCCTGAAGAACTCCCCGGAGTCAGCTTTTGAAGGGTTAGTTTTAGTTCATCAGGTAGACCAACTAGAAATGTCCTGAAGAACTCCCCGGAGTCAGCTTTTGAAGGGTTAGTTTTAGTTCATCAGATAGACCAACTAGAAATGTCCTGAAGAACTCCCCGGAGTCAGCTTTTGAAGGGTTAGTTTTAGTTCATCAGGTAGACCAACTAGAAATGTCCTGAAGAACTCCCCGGAGTCAGCTTTTGAAGGGTTAGTTTTAGTTCATCAGGTAGACCATCTAGAAATGTCCTGAAGAACTACCCAGGAGTCAGCTTTGGAAGGGTTAGTTTTAGTTCATCAGGTAGACCAACTAGAAATGTCCTGAAGAACTCCCCGGAGTCAGCTTTTGAAGGGTTAGTTTTAGTTCATCAGATAGACCAACTAGAAATGTCCTGAAGAACTCCCCGGAGTCAGCTTTTGAAGGGTTAGTTTTAGTTCATCAGGTAGACCAACTAGAAATGTCCTGAAGAACTCCCCGGAGTCAGCTTTTGAAGGGTTAGTTTTAGTTCATCAGGTAGACCATCTAGAAATGTCCTGAAGAACTACCCAGGAGTCAGCTTTTGAAGGGTTAGTTTTAGTTCATCAGGTAGACCATCTAGAAATGTCCTGAAGAACTACCCAGGAGTCAGCTTTTGAAGGGTTAGTTTTAGTTCATCAGGTAGACCATCTAGAAATGTCCTGAAGAACTACCCAGGAGTCAGCTTTTGAAGGGTTAGTTTTAGTTCATCAGATAGACAATCTAGAAATGTTCTGAAGAACTCCCCGGAGTCAGGTTTGGGAGGGTTAGTTTAAGATCATTAGGTAGACCATCTAGAAATGTCCCGAAGAACTACCCAAGAGTCAGCCTCTTCCTGTCTAACAGAATAAAACATTGATTTCTCAAATTACTGTAAGAAAAAAGTAACCATTTAATTAACAAGTCTGTATACCACACTTATATATACATACCTATCATTATGAGTAAAGGACCAAACGTTAAAGGAAAAGCTGCATTCTTTAAAATCTACAGGTTGATTCCTATCCATACCATTACATGTCTTTGTCTGTTTGGAAACATATGTCGAGCCTATAAACACAATCATTATACTATAGGAATTGAATGATATTCTATCTGTTGCAACATTTTGGTCAGGGTTATATAGCATGAAGTTCAATTCAAATTGGTCTGTTAAAAAATTCATTCTAGTCCATTATGTTTAAAATATGTAAGTATTCATAAAACAGAGAGTTGATTAGTCATGAATCTGATATATGTCATAGTATGTAAAATTAAAGAGATGTGGAATGATTGCCAATGAGACAACTTATTATCCACCAGACAAAACAAACAGGAGTGCAACAGTGTCAACCCTCCTTCAATGTAAATATATACACTTACAAAAACCATTGAAGGAGTGTTATACAGCATCAATAAACCAAAAGTAATCTTAAATCAAAGAGCAGGGGAGCTCTCAGGGAAAAGAGGGCCATTGTTTGTATTTTTCAGGTATCATATGATATTTTTTGGATATTTCATTATACTAGTACTAATATTTGCTAATTTTAAAGGGTATAAATAAAAAAAGGGAGAAATGTAAATACAATAATTGCACGAGAAACAAACTAGAGGAGAATGAGTTAAAACCAAATTTGTTTATTCAAATAAGTTTTCCTGATGAAGGTCTCTAGCTGGTTCTCTCTGAAATTCCAGCTTTCTCCATCAACAAAACATTCAGTCATAATATAGCTGACAGTCCCTATGACCTATGTGGCATTTAACACTAGCAATCAATCAATCATTTATGACATCATTTATTACCTGTTTCAATAAGTATACAATTAGTTGAAACCACATATATTAAGCTGCCCTATGAAAGCCACTTAAACAAAACTCATTAAAAAATACCTTTGTAATATGAGAGAGTTGCTTTTTCCTCAATGACACCAACTCGGAAATATTTCACGTAATGTTGAGCATCTCTGTTATCAGCTGGCTGCAAATACTTTGCTGTTTCAACTACTGAAATACTACTATATGCAGCAAAGTTTGTCCAAATAGTTGAATGGCCAGTAGTGACCCAGTTTGGATCATTCTCTAGAACATGATGTCCTCCATTGTCAGAAAATTTACAGTGATTATACTCTATTGTTGGTGTGTTGTCAACTGAATAATTAAATTAAAAATTACTTTCTTTCAATCAGGGATATTTATTTTAAAATACAAGACATGTAAATTTATAATGTGTGTTTTTTTCTTGTTTTAAATGCATGTGAGTTTTTAGTGTTTTAAATAAATGAAGGACTAGCTGACATTCATTGGATAAAATGTGAAAAATTATAACAATATTTTCTATGATGGCCTGCATGTGACGATGATGACAGATTCATGTGAAAAATGTTCCCTTATTATTATGACAGAAAATTTACACTTTCAATAAAAAAGATAAAATAAATTAAAATTATAACATAATTTGTCATTGTCCCCCTTTTTAAACTCTTGAATCATGTCATGGTTCATTAGGTTCATCTGAAGATCTCATTCCAAAATGTGTATACCTTGAAGTCAAGTTTATTAGTCCAAAATAAAATAATATGTTGGTTCATGTGTCCTAAGAATATTTTGTACAAAACATTATCTAGTAAATACTTATTTAAAGGGAACATCAAGTATATCTATATGTTCTATAATATAAAGACCTGTGCCCCTGCCCAATATACTCACTGTTTTCACAATGTGTTCCACTAAAGTTATCAGCACACACACAACCACTGGCGAGTTCATTAGTACAAGTTCCAGGGTAACATCGAGTACTATCTGTTCTCCATGAACAAGCCTCTGCAAAAATAGAATACTGTGTCACATGATTCAGGTAACAACAAAGAGATCGCAGATGGGTGTGATAATTCAGATAATCACATATTTATTACTGATATGTATGTTTTTGCATGGCCAATAATAGCCGGAAGTCTAGGTTGGTTATCAGCTCTCGGGGCCAATATCGATATCAGCCGTCGAAATCCATATCAAGCCCCAGAGTTTAACTTCCTGTAACCTGTCAATCAAAAAATATTTGTAAACAAGTTGTCATCCAAAGCAGCTAGACGTTTAGGAGAGGTTTCTCGTAGATCAAATGACGATGATGTAATTCATACATGAAATAAAAATTGGGAACACAATGTAAAGAAATTTAGACAGTTACCAATCTGCTGTAGAAAGTAAAAATCAACAGTGGAAATCACAAAAGTTCTCGTAAAATTTTGAAGTCATAAAGAATTTAAAAAATATATGACGCCACAATGGAAAAGTGATTGTTGTATGACATCGAAAGTTCAAGCGGAACATATTTCCAAATCATAGTAGCGATATGGTGTATTCTTCCTCAGCATTAATTGGAAATGTAACACTTTAAGTCGTTTAATATTTACAATTCTGAGAATTAATATATTTATTCTTAATTATTTGTTAACTTTTCTCAAAACTTTGTTTACTCTGACACTCTTTGGTTTAGTGGTTCTCTAGTCCCCATCTGGAAACTGAAGAAAACCCAGTTTTGGTGTGACTAAGGGGAATAACTCTACTTACTTTGACATTTTGTATTATCAAGATGTCTTGTGTAAGCTCTCCAATATGTGTTTGGTTTTATTTCCCCATCACACCATTCACAGATCTGATTGCTAGAGGTAGTACATCTTCTGTAGTTACAATGATCAATGGTCCCACATACTGTAAACATAAGCAAATTAAAAAGTTCTATAGAAACATCTTCACTTCTGCACCAATGATTTAATTATATTTAATCTGTTAGTATAGGCTTTCTTAATGAACAATTAAAACTTAGAAAATTGTTAGTCCTTCTACTGGGTAGATAGATTTGATTGGTGTAGTTGTATTAAGGTAGTACAAATGTACCAAACATCTTGACTAAAGTTAATTTAGCTTGTTTAATTCTCAAAATTTTTATTTGACCCTTTAAAAAATCAAAGAGCTGAAGAGCTCTGAGGGAAAAGACGGCCATTGTTTCTATTTTTTGAGGGGGTATCTTTTGATAGTCTACAAACAAAGAATGAGCAAAAGAACAACTAGAACATATACAAAGGTTGACAATAATGAAACTAATTGTTGTTTATTGTTATTTCATTTCCTTAGTCAAGAATTCATCATAGAGACAATTTGGACCAATGAGATCTGCACCTTCTAAATCAAAACATTTGATTAAAGTTGGGAGTTAGTTATCTAAAACTCAATTGAATTTAACAGCTACTACAATATATTTTAGAATTTTTCATTATGTACCACTGAAAGGCAGGCTGGGACCATTCTCATTTTTTTGTGACAGTACTCTCAAGATTTTTTTTTTTTTCTCAAGAAAGTGAGGACTGAAAAATCTATTCAGTTTTAATTTTCCATTAATAAAGTTCCCAGTTACAACTCTCATCACAGGGATACATGTACTTATAAAATCCAATATGATTTATATAAGTTGTGTGAAGTTTGCTTCCAGATCCCACATTTTGATATATTTGTAAATTTCATGATAAATAGCTTAAACTACAAAAAGCAACATTTAAAAAAAAAAATGAAAAAAAATTTACCATTACAATAATTATGTTGGTATACAAAATTATTCTTTAATTGAAGACTACTTTTACATATACTTAATGTCAAATTTTTAGTGTTCAGATACATTAGCTTTCATTTTAGTGGGTAATTACTCATCAATTGAGGTGCTCCTGAATTGGAGAAAGATTCTAAAAACATAACATTACAGAAAGAATAAAAACTGCAGTTGCTCTCCCCAATCTCAATAGGTTAAAAATACAAAAAGCAACATTTTATTTTTTTAACATTTTTTTAACCATTGCAATAGTTATGTTGGTACACAAAATTATTCTTTAATTGACGACTACTTATCATATACTAAATGTCACATTTTAAGTGTTAAGATACATTTACTTTGATTAAATAAGTGGATAATTACTCATCAATTGAGGTGCTCCTGAATTGGAGGAAGATTCTAAAAACAGAACTTTACAGAAAGAATGAAAACTGCCGTTTCTCTCCCCAATCTCATGTATCCCCATTGACATTGTTTACCGCGAAAGTTGACCTACAAATTACCTATAGCCTCAGATTAAAGCATTGTATGCTGGTGTGTGAATCATCTACACTACAGCAAACATCATTAGGTTTATATTAAACAAATACGGATTTCAAATTAGTACACAAATTAACTGTGAATGATTTTTATAATGTCTTTTTAATGAATAAAGGATATCCCTGTGTAGTGTAGCAATTTCCAACAATGACGTCACTAGGTTAGATATATTTAGAATGTTTCGTAGTACTGATTTTTCCGGACTGTAACAGAAACGTATATAGTGTAAGGGAAAGCTCAATATACGATAATTCCGCGAGAAACAGAAGGAAAATGTGTAAAATAAGTGTTTAAAGTCAATCTGTTCTCATTGTCATCAATTTCAGTACGATATTTTAAGGGGGTTTCCAAACTATTAAAACAAAATGATTGACGTGAGGGCATGGAACTTTGGCCAACCACATTAGGGAATTGACGGCTTGAAGCCGTCTTTCCCCAAAAATATCAAAATATCAAAAAACACTCACTTTATCAGAAGTTTTCTTTGGATAATAGCAGTTTGACAAATACTAATTTTGATCATTGAGAAACTTGATACTATATGGATTTGTAATTATTTAAATGTTTTGAAAATTGTGTATGTCATAACAATTTTAAATTTGATTTTTCTTATATGTGACTGTGTTTGTATGATTATCTTGTAATTGTTTGTTATATTTCATAGTACTTCATGAGGGCCTCAGGGAAGATAAGTGTTATAGCTAACTGTTTAACCTTCTTTAATTAAAGAATTATTATAATTGATATTTCCTTAACAATAGAATGTGATTTAATGTTCAGCTGATTTTTTCAGAGTTATCTCCCTGTAGTACCACCTTAAAGGGAAATTCCGCGATTTTTTACTTATCATCTAATTATGTTCATCTTAACATAAAAAACACATTTGCAAAGTTTTAAATTTATATTCCTTCTAGTAACGGAGAAAATCAAGTATTTGTAACTTTTTTGGTTGAATTCTCGAGTGGGTCGTGACGTATTAGCCCGATTTATTGAATTCTGGGAAAAAATAAAATCTGTTTAACTCTTATAGCTTATCGACAATATACGTAATTAAAAGCGCACAGCTGACGAATGGTCGAAGTTATTAACCACAATATAAGAATGAACGAAAATGAATATGCATATACCGTTTTGTATTGATTGAATTAAACTCCTATAAAATTATCTCTAGTAAATGTTTTTGAATAAATTTAATTAATTATTGTTGAGATTTTTTTCATAAAATATTTATTGCACATTTTTACTGATATTGAACTGAAAATATTTCAGTTCTATTTACCGTTATTGTTTTGATAATCATTTCAATGCAACTAATGTGTGAGCAGAGTGTGTATATTATTTTGTAAAGGTCACTGTATATTTCTCGGCTTGAGGTCAATTCGTTTACCTTGTAGCTATTTAGCCGCAGGTGTGAGTTCAAGCGTACACAGGTATAAATGTTGTTATTTGGAAAGGATAAACAGAAAGGATTAGAAAGAGTATGCTGTCACGATGTTAATACACTAAGATTTAATACACGATGAGAATAAAGATACAATAATTAAATTGTGTAAATTAATTGAAAATAAAATTCAGATTCATAATTCCGAAAGTGTATAAAAATAAAAGGAAACAATTTTTGATTACTTTCTTAGCGAAAATCCTGTTTGTGAGATGTAGATTCATTTCAATACAGAAATTTCGTCTATATATTTCACAAGTGTATAACACGGAGAAGCTCTGAAGGTCCATTACTCCCATTTTGTTTGGGTGTGAACCATCGATGTTTACAGCAATATCACAGAATAAGAGGATGATGGTAGAAAGAACTATGGGCGTCATGTGGCAAATATTACATGCATATCGGACAATGAGTTGTCAATCTGTATGAAAAGATTTCCAATACAACCATATTATTGAGAAGGAATGTTTACATGCTATACTCTCATACTAGTATTACAGGGTTCTTGTGGCGTTCACCTTAGACACACATCTTTTTAACGATGTTTAAAAAAAACACAGAACCAATTTAATGTCATATTTCCCTATTTTTTAAATATAACTAAAAGTCTTTTATCTGACAAGAATACCCCTATTTAGCGAACAAGTAATTTATTCTTTTTTCTGTTATTGAATACCAAGAAAGAAAATAAATCCCGAAATTAATTTGAAACTTTGATACTCAAAAGTTTCCCAGCAAAATATTCACATTCCCTGGGGATAATTAGTGTTCGTCCAGTGGCATACATAACAATTGTGATGACGAATTACTTCCTTTGTTCGAGAACAATCTTATTGAAATATAAATCTGTGATTTTACTAGGTCCACAGCTTCAATGAACCAAAGCAAAAGTTATACATCGACCTGTATTTAAATCAAATTGGTTCTCTTCTTCTTCTGGTATACAATAGTCTATCGACATTCGATGATTACATACTGTTGGCATACATGGACTAGTCTATTTACAACACTTTTACCCCTATTTATTCAAAATATATGTTTTTTTCTTATGTTCAATGTATACATGTTTTTTCTTATGTTCAATGTATACATGTATATATTTTAAATTGCGCTATAGTTCCGTAACTTTCTATCCAGTCGTATAAACGAATCGTCGGCAAGTGCGTACATTTTTTTAAATCAATATTTCTGGTCTGTTCCAATCTGTCCTTCACTATTGACAATGACTATATATTACATTTTCCCAAATTCACCCTTGGAAAAAATATTTAAATAGATTTTAATTTCATCAAATCTTATTTTTTGGGTATTATTTATATGTTTATGAATTATATTCTTTACACCAGAAATGTTATTTATAAACAAGCGTATGAGTTTAGTAATGACAAGTAAGACAGAGTTGTATATTATTTATCTGATAGTTCAAAATGGAAAGTTATAAGTTATAAGTTATCAGCCGTGTACACTGATCAATACCTGCAGAAGTGAAACGATGCATGAACTTGCAAGCCCGACAGGAAATCGCTTGAATACCTGGACGTGTCACCTCACACCCCTCACAATACCTTTGGAATTAATACCTTTAGCCATGCTGGTGATCCGATGAGGGAAGATCAAAATATATTTGTTTATTACTTTAAAGAATTATGAACAAATTAGATTTTCGAAAACAATTTTCACGGAACACTTATTTATGATTTTCACCTAATTCCAATATCAACAGTTTAAAAACAACAGACCATGGTAATTTAAAAAAAGTAAGAATATTTTTCGTATCAAGTTAGTTAGTCGGATAAAACAACTGTACGATTGACAAGATATCGACACGCAATTACGACTACATCGGTTACTGTAGTTTTGTTTCTTTGTGGTTTATAGACATATCGTTTTTATTAATCGGGAAAGAAGACAAAATGGCAGATCGCAGAGAATTGATACTCTAAATTTAAAATCGATGGTGATCGCTTATCTAGCGGAATAAAACTTTAATATCTATGAATTTGAGCATTTTTATACAGAATGAACATAATATCAATTTTTGATTTTTTTGCGAAGTTTCCCTTTAATAATCAAGTGATACTTACAGCGACAATATGGTCCATTGGAATAGAATCCATGATTATGATACTTACAGCGACAATATGGTCCATCGGAATAGAATCCTGGAGTGCAGTCAGTACAAACATTTGGAGATGAACAACTTCCTCCACTGTGGTAGACATTTCCTTTTTTTGTTATCTGATAGTCAGAAGAATATGTTATACCACAAGCACCAGTAATATCAGTTTTTCCGTCACAAATTGCTGAAAAGTAATTAGAAAGAGCTTATTATGTAACATTGAAAATTAATAAACAGACACACTCAATGTTTTTGCTATCTTAGCTGAGGACTTCTCATATCAGAAATGAAATAACAGATCTAGTCCCATTAGGACAGTTGTTATCAACTATAGAGACAAACTTTAGATTTGATGTGTTTTCTATTATTTCATTTAATACACATTTATATATAATCTAATAACATTCAAAAAGTACTTTATCATACCAATATCTTTCCATTCAAACGTACAAGATATTCATGACATGAAGTAAAAAAGAAATTAAAGAAATATTGCTGAAATGATAACTTACAGATCAAATCATGATAATATTCTGTCACATAATATATTTTAAAATCTATACTGACAATCCATATAAAAAAATGCAATTAAAATGAAGCAAAGTTGACCTAAGATATATTGATTGATTAATTAATTGATTGTTAATTAATGCCACTGTCAGCACTTTTGTGCTGTTTCATGGTGGTCTGATTTTTTGGTGGTGGAAGCAGGAGAACCACTGACCTTCAGTAGAAAAACTGACAATCCTAGTCAATTTAGATTGAAGTCGAGCACTACTGATGAGTAATTCAAACTGACAACCTGAGTAAACAGTGGACAAGCTAGTGATAGTACAGTAATTCTAATTATTAGCCACTCCCATACTGAGGCCTCTTTAGATGAATAAAGAAGCCTTTTTTAAACAAGAGTGTACACGCTGAAATGTATGCCTTTTCTACTAACCATTGATATTATGTTGATAGTCCTAAATATAAAGATGACAATACCAATACTAAAAATCCAGGCTAATAATAAGGCTTACACATAAACTTTAATTCAGTCAGGGACCCGTGATATCACGAGTGTGTTCTAGTAGTATTTGAAAACAGACCAAGAACAATTTTTTTTAACATTGAGCAATGAACCATAAAAATGAGGTCAAGGTCAAATAAAACATACAAGACTGACATGTACATTGTAAAATATTTTCATATACCAAATATAGTTGATCTATTGCATACAGTTCTAAAACAACAGACCAAAACAAAAAAAATCCACTGAACCATGAAAATGAGGTCAAGGTCAGATGACACCTGCCAGATGGACATGTATGTCTCACAATCATTTCATACACTAAATATAAGAAACCTAATGCCTATAGTATCTCTGAGATGTTGACTTAACCACGAAAACCTAACCTTGCTCACTGATCCATAAAATGAGGTTGAGGTCAAGTGAAAACTTTGTCTGACGGGCATGAAGACCTTGTATTAAAGGTAAGGTGCGCACATACCAAATATAGTTACTCATAATAAAAGAGAAATTAAGAATATTAAATATCTTTATTTTTCAAGTAGGCACTGAACTATAATAAAATGCTTCGCTGAGCGCATCCTTATACGACCACAGAGGTAAAACCCTGAACAGTTGGGGCAAATTTGGACGCAATATTCAAGCTTGATACTTTCTGAATTTGGATTGTGATCAAATTTTTGACATAATATATGTTTTTGACACAAAATAAATGTGGTCAATGATCTTACAAATATATTGCTCAATACTGTGCAATTGAAGATTTCTTCTTGAAACTTTTCAAAAATTTTGAAAAAAAAAATTGGAAAAAAATCCCCCTTGGACAAATAACTCAAAAACTTAATCCCAGCTTTTCCTTTGTAGTATGGAACCTTGTAGTATAGTTTAAGATAGATCCAAACACCTAAACACAAGTTATGGTCTTGAAACTAGAAAAATGCTTCTTTTTGGCCTCTTTTTGACCCTTAATTCCTACATGATTCGGGCAATTAACCCCAAACTCCATCCCAGCCTTCCTTTTGTTACATGGAACCTTGTGGGTACAATGTCATACACTTGAACACAAGTAATTATCCGGAAACTAGAAAAATGCTTGTTTTTGGCCCCTTAGTTCCTAATTGTTTGGGAGTCGGGAACATCATCCCCAAAATCAATCCCAACTTTCTTTTTGTGGTATTGAACCTTCTTAAAAAATTTCATAGAGATCCATTCACTTAAACTAAAGTTATTGTCCGGAAATCAATGTGTCTTCAGATGACGAAGATGACTCAGACAACGCAAACGAGGACATCATATCATTATACGATCCATAAAAAAAATTGCAGTCGTAAAAAAAATGAGGTTAAGGTTCGACAATCGACATATGACAGACAAAAACTTCATAACATAAGGCATCTATATTCAAGGTCCTGGTCTTCTACCTTCAGAAATATTAAGCTTTTAAGAAGTTAGCTAAAGCCGTGGTTGCCGTTGCCAGATCACTATCCCTAAGTCTTACTTTCTGCGACAAAAGTCTCAGGCTGGACAAAAATGCCTGGCTTTCAAATGTTTTGAGTTGAGGGTTTCTGATAACAAAAAAATGTTGAAAAGCTCATTGGATGCACAGAATTTATAAAAGAGTATTTTTCTTAAACAATCAATACAAATATGATTCCTATATTCAAACTTAATCCAAATGCAAATTTTTTTTAGTGTCAGATTTTTTAATTTACATACCAAAATCACAATCTGATGAAAGTATGTTCGCCTGGGCCCAACCTGTTTCACATTTTAAACTGAACTTGTATTCTGATCTGTAAAAAGTTAAATTACCATATTCAACAACTTTACTAAAAACAAAATTATGAAAATAAATATAATGTCCTTTAAAATATTCAAATTGAATTAAAATTGAGTAAAATATATATATATATATATACCATCACACAAAATAATCAAGTTTTATCAAATTCTTAAAGCCTTAAGGATTATTCCTTTTCCTGACCTGTTGATTATTTTTATTCATGTGTGGTTCTTTTGATCTAATTTCTTCATTGGTCAAAATTCAAATATGATGTTGAATTTTCTTGCTTTTTTTTCTGAATTTACTATTGTGACGTCATCTCATGATGTCACATAGAAAGAACACATCTTTTTGCTAATCAGTTGAAAAGGATTGAGTTTGTCTGCATATCCTTTAAAAATCATTAGAGAAACAGAAAATCTTGTGCAATACTATACATATCCACTCTTGACACTTAAATTTTATCGAGTGGATAAAAATTATATTACCCACAATACAGTGGTAGAATCTATATTCATCGATGATATGTAAAACAAATAACGCAACAGAGTCTTGATACAGAAGTTTTACAGAGGTCCACTTTGGTTCAGTATAAATCACAAACTTACACATATTTTGTACAACGACCCCATTTCCAAAAACTACAGCTCTTTGTTGTTTTCCTCTTTTCATACCATGAATCTTTCTTGACATTGTTTCTGCAAAAAATAATAAATATTTATAAAAATTGTGTAAGATAAATGTTGGACCATTTTAGCGATCTCATTAAACCCCGATGTTATGATAGGCTACACTCCTCTATGTTGATGACACTAACAGCTGTCCTATAGGTTGGTGACACTAACAGCTGTCCTATAGATTGGTGACACTAACAGCTGTCCTATAGATTGGTGACACTAACAGCTGTCCTATAGATTGGTGACACTAACAGCTGTCCTATAGGTTGGTGACACTAACAGCTGTCCTATAGATTGGTGACACTAACAGCTGTCCTATAGATTGGTGACACTAACAGCTGTCCTATAGATTGGTGACACTAACAGCTGTCCTATAGATTGGTGACACTAACAGCTGTCCTATAGGTTGGTGACACTAACAGCTGTCCTATAGATTGGTGACACTAACAGCTGTCCTATAGATTGGTGACACTAACAGCTGTCCTATAGGTTGGTGAGTATCGTAGCAACACTAACAGCTGATTTTAATGAGATTGCACCCAAAGAAGTACAAAATTCTTACTCTAGTCCAGAAACAGATGGAGTCTAGACCAAGTAACACTAGTCATGCTAGTGCTGACTTCGAAGGTAAACCTAGTATATATTTTGCTTTCAATTTTCCAAATTTTTCATTACAGAATTAGACAGAAACTTGCATAAAAAGGCAGGACAGGAGTTTGGAGTAAAAAAAAATATGGCAGGATGAAAAACTTTATAAAAAAAAAAAAAAAAAAGGCAAGAGGACAATTAATGCAAAAAGGGGGGTTCACTTGCTAGTTCCCCAAACCAAGTTAATCTATCTTATAAATGGTTGACATGTTGATATACATAGATGACAAGTTATAAATATTAAAGTTCAGGATTTAGTATCAGCAGTAACAAATAACACAAGTTCATGTAAAAATGTACATAACAACAACTGACCCACATCAACAATTAAACGGATAATTCAATTATATAAAAGCAATTATATAGTTTTACCTGTAAAATAATATCTTGTAATACATACTTATTTATCTCCTTGTCATATCCACAAGTCTTTGTCACATAAGGCCAATTAAAATTAATTGATAGATTTTCATCCCCGCCCGCCCCTCTGAAATCTTCCCGCCCCGATTTTTTTTATTTTTGAAAAAATTACGATTTCCGGATTTTGTTCATTTCCGTTACCTGTAACCGTCGATATTTCGTTTCGTGTAAAACTTCCTGTTTTAAATTTCGGTTTTCGTATTACTTAAGAGTATTCTAACTGGATGATTAAGTCGATATATTCTGCTGATCTATGATCACAACATCATTTACCGAGAATAAATTAAAAGATTGATTATGAGAAGGGCGTGAAATATTCGCTGTGTCCAAGAACGCAAATCGCCGTACACTCATGATGTCACAAATGACAAATGTTTGCGGGTAAAACACCTTGGATTTATTTTATTTATACAATGACTTTCAAGAAATTTGGACTGTGAAGGAAACCCAAAAGCGTCAGAATCGTGGAACACATTTGACTGGAATAAAGAAATTGACACAAGCATGAACTTTTTAGATTAATGACCGTATATTGAGTTCAGAAAATCGACAAACATACGCATTTTTAATTTATTAATTTACAGCAAGCTCTTAGAAATAAATTTATCCATGCCTTCGTTTTTTTTTTTTGTAAAAAAAAAAAACCAGCAAACATCCTCTGTCACAATACCCACGATAGAGTCATTATTAAATAACTCTGTTCTACATTGTAATTATACATTGTATTTGCATCTTGCATATTAAGGACCAACACTATTATTTCAACACTGTTTGAGTTTTCATTTTATTCTGTACTTATTGTACTCGTGTTGCATACCAATGGATTTACTTCATTTTATTCGGACAACAAAACATAGCTTAGAAAGCAAAATATATTTCATGTAGGTAGTCCAACTGAAGAGAGCATTTCCTCACATTTCTGCTGTTTATTATAAAATAGGTTTCTAAAGCGGCAATTACATGTAGAACAGTGGTGGCCAATCAGAGATATATACTTGAATACGAATTTGAAAAAGCGGCACCAGCATATGGAGTAAATGTGTCTCAATATTGATACGTTACTATAGAGCTAGCTAAAAGTACATGTACGCTGATTTTGTTGAACGAGGAATACTGCTTTCTCAAAAGTTGCTAAGACAGGGCTATGAATCATTAAATTAAGGTCATCACTCAATTGTATGGTTGTCATCATGAGCTGATTGGCCATTATGACAAAAGTGTGTCAGAAATCATATCTCAGTGATATTCTTCCTCAGTCATAACAACCTTCCATCCTTACCGAACTGAACAAACAAATAACATGACGGGTGTCGTATACGGTACAGGAAATGCTTACCTTTCCGGAGCACCTGATTTCATTCCTGGTTTTTAGTGGAGTTTGTGTTGTTTCCTACTTATTATTTGTCTTTTGGTTTTATGAGTCTTTGGTTACTCCTTGGTTTTGATTGTTATTGTCTTATACATGATACCTAATGGATGTATTTACAAGCTTATTATTACACTTGCATATATGATCGAATAACACGCGACAAGAAGATTTCATATGAAATAAAATTTAAAAAATAAAATCCTCCCACCCGCCCCATTTTTTTCAAAAATTTGGATGAAAATCTACTAATTAATTTTAGTTGGCCTAATAATCAAAGTATTATTTGATCCATTTTGAAAATGTTTTATTTCAAAAACTGTTACCAAATTCCGAACTCTATATTGACATTTATCCTCAGGGTATACTTGAGACAATCAAACCTATCTAGTGTTCTCCACACAAATTTTGGATAGCATCACATTTGGCTTAAAAAAAAACAACTATTTTTTTTTCAATGTCATTTTTGGTGTCACAGGGATGCTCTATTTCCTAGTATAGTTACGTTTATATTGTTCAATTCATAACTGAGAATACAATTAAAGTATATATATACTTCCTATATACAATAATCATGATAATATACAAGGTGATAGGACGTGCTGCTGGAATAGGTAACTTTTTCAAACTTGAAAATATGTGAATAACTGAATTCAGAAAAGGTGGGGGAAAACTAGCAGAAATATATATGAATTAATATGTCAATAAAGTTCTCATAACTTAATCTTCGTCTGTCATGTCTGTGACACCCACGGTAACACCTTTCTTGGGCTGATTTCTTGGTGTTCTATTATCAACCAATATCGGGTACCACGATTTCCCGAGAAATACGAGAAAAACGTAATATCCCGAAAACAAGATGATATATCCTGAGAAAAAGATTTTTAATGGTGTTTTAGGTGTTTTTTTGCTTCAATTAGTGTTACAGCATACAATGATTAAGGTTTATGGCGTTCATAATTAACAAAAGTACACGGAATCTTCAGAAAATCGATTTTTTTGTCTTGTATGCAAATTCTTTGTTGAAAACAATATGGCGGACGTTATATATTGTAAGGTACATGTAGATATGTTCTCCATTATTTGTTCCCTAAATGTCAACATCTTTCTGTATAATAAACATAAACATAAATTAATATTTTATAAATGTATTTATTATATAATTGTGTCATACATTTATTTCAAATATAGGCTGAATTATTTTAAATACATCCATGAGTTTGATTCCTATATTTTTGCGAAAATTATTTATTTTATTTAAGAAAATTTAAAACTACAAAGGTACCCTGCACAAGGCACGGGCTAACCTTTGAAGTCCGCGAAAACTATTTGATTTTCTTATGTTGTCTACCTTTAGAATGTCCGCCATATTGTGTCCAACAAGGATTTTGCATTTTTATTGAATAAAAACGAGTAATATCTCTAAGTAGTATTCTTTCATATTATCAAAAGTAGTAAACCACTATAAAAAGTAACATAACACCATAAAAAATCTTTTTCTCGGGATATATCATCTTGTTTTCGAGATATTACCGACCAATATCCCTGTCTTGGCACTTTGGTATTCCACTGGTACATTACAGACCATTACAAACCACATGATACCCAAACGATATGGGAAAAGGTTACATTTCTACCTACGCAATATATCACGTATATGAAAAGGTATACATTTTCAGAATTTAAATCCCCCCATTTTGCATTGAAAGATGAGTCTGAAAGTTTGAGTTTTGAGTATATTTTGTTTGATAATTAGATATTGTGCCTGATTTCCATGTCCTAACTTTCCAAAATTTTTGTAACATTGATGATCATTGATGCCAACTTTTGAAATTCAAGTTTTGTTACACATGATTTGATTCACCTGTTCACGGTCAAAGTATAAAACTATATCCTCTGTCGCTGCTCTCTTTGTAACATTTGTATGTTCTTGTTTACAACATTACCAAGAGCATTTAATGCTTATAGTATAGTGACTGCTTTAATATCGCTAATGAATATGGGATCCGATTTGGAAAGGGGAATGTAATTACATTTAAGTCTATGGTTTTATCTGCCATTTAAATCACTGACTTTTGATATCATGTTATGTCTTAGCTCTTACTTAATTTTTCCACTGGACATGACCGATTAGGTCTTATAACTTTTATTACAGCTTATAACCTCCGTCAAATGGTTCATTAACTTTGTAAATCACGGGTTATTTTAATTTTTAAATATATATATAACGGTATGACAAATACAAATAGTCTGGCGGGGTGTTTAAGAATGGCCTGTATTTTTTTTTAATGATTTTCTAAAATGTGCAGAAGCAAGGACAAAAAAAAAAAAAGAAAAGCAACTTAATATTTGAGAATAACGCGGTGCTGAAATATAAAGATAGTATGGACTTGGTGGCTGGTTAAGGCCATTTCGCGTTTTCGCCCTTCATTTTCTCTAGTCGAAAACGCGTTCGTCAAAATCACGAAATCGGAAAGAAAAAATATTTCGCGTTTCGCGTTTTCGACTTTGCGTTTTCGTGTTTTCGACTTCCCGTTTTCGATTTCGCGTTTTCGCCCAAGACAATATGAAAGCGAAAACGCGAAATGGCCTTAACCGGCCACCATAAGATAGAAAAGAATGATCCAAATGATTAAAGAATAAAGAAATGAAGGACACTCAAGTAGACCCTAACATGTGTTTGGTACTCGGTATATATACTAGGTGGTATCAAATTACCTGACCAGGGGTGGTGTTCTCGAAGCTATCTTAGGACTAGGACATGTCCTAAGACCAACTTATGACAAGTCTTTGTCCTAAGTCGTGTTCTCGAAGCTCTCTTAACTTAGGATATATCGTATTTTTCGTCCTAACTTTAATTAGGTGTCCTAAGATCATCCTATCTTTATCCTAACTTTAGGACACGTCTCAGACAATAATTTGTAAACAAATATGGCTGCGGCTTATGTGTACATGAGAAGAAGGCACCAGAATATTCGTAGAAATAGACTACTTAGAGACTACGACAACCCTCTGGACTATTTAGATGAATTTGATATCATACGTAGGTACAGATTGTCGCGACCAATGATTATTGATTTATGCAGAAGATTTGACAATGACTTACACAGACCAACAATGAGGTCCCGTGCATTGCCTGTTTCTTTGCAGATAATGGCAGCACTTCGATTTTTTGCCACAGGGAGTTTTCAGCTTGTAAATGCTGATGTGCATAACATATCTCGTTCCAGTGTTTCAAGGTGTGTACGAGATGTAACCCAGTGTTTGGTCAATGTATGCAATCAACACATTATCATGCCTACAGATGCAGCTAGCTTAGAAATTATAAAGCGTGGTTTCTATGAGATTTCAGACTTTCCTAATGTAGTAGGCGCCGTTGATGGAACTCATGTTCGGATAAAATCTCCACCAGTAGATGAGCACATTTTTGTTAATCGGAAAAATTTCCATTCAATTAATGTACAAGGAGTTTGTGACTATAATTTGAAATTTTTGAACATAGTCTCACAGTGGCCAGGAGCAACCCACGATGCTTTCATTTGGTCAAATTCAACTGTATGTGAATTATTCGAGAATCGAACAATTTCAGACGGATGGCTACTTGGTGATAGCGGATACCCTGTAAGACCTTGGTTATTGACACCCGTTCTGAACCCCACTACCAGAAAGCAACAAAGTTACAACGGAGCACATATGAGAACAAGAAATGTTGTTGAACGGAGTTTTGGTGTGTTAAAAGCACGTTTTCGCTGTATAGATACCAGTGCTGGAACTCTGTTGTATTCAGCTTTAATGTGTTGTCGCATTGTTGTTGCTGTTGCTGTCCTACACAATTTGTGTATAGATAACAGAATGCCTTTACCACCTGACATAAATGATTTTCTGACCATGGACACATAGCCGGACCAGCCTATAATGGTCCTTTGAACGACGCCCACGGGGCAATTGTTCGTGAAAGACTGATTAATGGAAGGTTTTGACTGAATTAATAATAAAGTCATCTGATATAAAAAAATGAATTATATGTAGTTTGTTTGTATTGATTGGTTGATTATTAATGAAGTATGTAGAGTTGGCACCGGAAATTGGTAGTCCTAAAAAAAAGATATTACCTTTAGCTGCATACTCATTGAAATCGGCTGTAATTGCTCTTTTTCCCTAAAAGAACCCGTCCTTATACCAATTTGAATGAGTCAAAGAGATAAACAAACCGTAGTATAGATCATACTGTTAATTTCTGTGTCATTGGCAATCATACCACATTTTCTTTTTTATAATCACTATTATTTACGTGTAGTTGTATAATAAATGATATTTCCATTTAGAAATGTTTATACCAACAAAAAAGAATGTACATATCTTTGGAAAAAATATTTATTGTGTGGACGAAGTGTCAGAAGAAGTTGGTACATTTAAGCTATTGACGGAAATACCCATTTGCTGCAAGCTTAAGTTCAACTTTGTCAAATATAATTGGTATTTTTGTTCTTTGATTAGGAGTGATTTTCTCTCTATCTCCAGCCTCTGTTTCTCGGTTGCTAGTCTTTCTTGTTCAATTTTTAACCGGTCTTTTTCTACTCCTAATCTTTCCCTTTCTATCTCTACAAGTGATTCTTCTCATTCTTCACTGTGCGGTGATGATGGTGTTCTCGTGAAAATACTGTCATCGTCTTTGGCTGAACTAATGCCACTAGTAGAAGGTAAGACTGAAAAATAATAAATGTATCATTCAAAACGTGTTATTTAAAATACATGTTGTCGTTTGTTTATGTAATATATACGTGTTTCTTGTTTCTCGTTTTTTTTATATAGATTAGACCGTTGGTTTTCCCGTTTGAATGGTTTTACACTAGTTATTTTGGGGCCCTTTATAGCTTGTTGTTCGGAGTGAGCCAAGGCTCCGTGTTGAAGGCCGTACATTGACCTATAATGGTTTACTTTTTTTATAAATTGGATGGATAGTTGTCTCATTGGCACTCACACCACATCTGCCTATATCAATGTGATTGAATATAGATTTCAATGGACAGATGATATTTTTGAAAACGGTTTGTAAATAATGCTAAACCCCATATTATTATTTACCCATTGTGCACTTGTTCATGTTGTTCTAATACACTACTTTACCTGCATCTCGTTGAAATTTTCATAAATTCCTCTCTTTTTTCAAAGAGGAACATGGTTGATTAAAATTTAGCAGCTATCTAGTAAAGTCCCAATAGAAGACTAAATGTTACATATTGATTCTAGAACCGTATCGAACTTTACCAAATCGCTCAATCTATTATATTTACTGAGGTATCGTTGCCATATCAACCGGCATGTCTAGTACATTAGAAATGAACCTATGACTTATACACAAACACGTAACCAAAACTTGGACAAACGCAGTGATACATCTAGAATTTTTCATAAGAGGCTGCCTAAGTGTGTGGGAGGGAGCGCCCGTTCCGGTCATGCTTCAGTGATTCACTATGTAGTCAATCAAATTTTTCATAGAAAAGGGGGGTGGGCATCCTGGGTACCACCTTAATTCGCCTCTGAGACATATTTGAGACACAAAACAAATTGTGACTCGCTAATCTTTCAATTATATTAGTTATGAATTCATGAACGAGAATATAGAATATGTAAACTGACCTGTTTCGGACATTGATTCAATCTCATCTGTGCTCTGATCCATAGGGCTTCCGGCTGCCTGGCAGGTGTCGATTCCACCAGCAATGCCATCAATTTGTGTATCTCCGATGATTCCCACAACCTTGTTTTGCAGTGGTGTCAATCTATTTGGAGGATTGCCCCCACCAGTCTTTTTTGCCTCTCGTCTTACAAATGATGCGTCTGAGATAGCTTCGAGACACAACTTAAGAGTGTCCTAAGTCGATCTTAAGTCCATCCTAAACTTAGTCTTATCTATGACTTAGGACGAATCTTAGGATAGCTTCGAGAACACCACCCCAGGTATATTAAAATGCTTACATATTCTTAGATGATACCAAGATGTATACAATAATAAAAGTTCCAAACGATTGACTGAATGTTATACAGACCTATAGCCTAGATGGCCTATCTCATTTACTTTAAATTAAAAAAGAGATATCATATCTTGTACATTGTACTGTATTTATAAGATATCTTATTAACTTATAAGATATCGTATATAGTATGCTCGTATATACTGTGCTATATAAGATATCTTATTAACTTATAAGATATCGTATATACTGTTCTGTATAAGATATCTTAGTAACTTATAAGATATCGTATATACTGTGCTGTATAAGATATCTTAGTAACTTATAAGATATCGTATATACTGTGCTGTATAAGATATCTTATTAACTTATAAGGTATCGTATATATACTGTGCTGTATAAGATGGCTTATTAATTTAGTAAGATATATTAATAATAAAAAAAATATAAAGAAGGCGTGCCATGCACCTTCTTTTTTCCAGATAATTAAATATTTAAACCACAGCTTTTTTATCATGATTACTTTTTCACTATTACAATAGATTCTTCATATGCTCTTCAGACTTGTAATTGTCATTTAAGTGGCAAATTAGAACCGAATCAAGCAAAAGATAAACATTAAATGGTGTCTTCCTCCTGTTCCCACTTTAAAAAAATACTATTCCTTCTATTCCCTCTTGCAAATAACAATAGATGTTTTGATAAATAATTTGTTTTTTTGAGATCCGTTTGCGGCAAAAATGCGTCCTTTTGCGCCACATCTTTCTTACCAATTCAATTCAATTCAATATTTTACTTACGTCTCACCTTATGTAAAAAATTACACAATACATTTATAAAAAATACATTTTGTATACATAAGCCAATCTGTACAGATTTATGAGAGACGATAATTAATTTCAACATAACTATGCTAAATGTTAAAGACTGAAAATGAATCAGAATAAACCTGGGGCCGGTTTCACGAAGCTATCCTAAGACATGTCATAAGACATATCTTAGGACATGTCTTATGATCCTCTTATGACTATCCTGTTATCTAATTATCTATTCTCCTGTTCCTGCTTATATACAGGAGAATAGATAATTAGATAATAATAAGATATTTTTTTTCAAAATTAATATAAAAAATGAGTGTAATTTATATAAATAAACGTATAACTATCCTAAGACCATCATAAGACACCTCTCGCGTTGTCCTAACTTTATGACCAACTTTAAGAGATGTCCTAATTTAGGACCGCTTTGTGAAACCCACTTAGGACTAAGATATGTCGTAAGACCATCCTAAGACATGTCTTAGTCCTAAGACAGCTTCGTGAAACTGGGCCCTGGAGAACAATCACAGTCGTGTATTTGTAATAAAATAAGAATATTGGCTGACGTCAAAAATAAAACAAAAAACAACGGTGTCAAGCTTTCTTTAAATCAAATTATTTATGTTCGTTTGAAGTATTTAATAAGAACATAATAAAAGTTATATTTGTCGATAACGAGGTATTAATTATTCACATTAACAAAGCCACAAAACATCAAAAAGTTTAAAGACTGGTTAGAGGGACAATTGTATATGTCACACCGGATTTCTTTTCAAACATACCGTCGAGTCAAGACCTTTTTTTGGAGATGTTCCAATATAAACTACAACTGAATGATAATAACGGACGGTGGCACTACAAATATTTTGCATCAGCTAGCTATGGTTTTTCATTCTTTGGGCTTCAACTATTAAGCTAAACTGAACCGTAATGACTAATTGAAATTGACTATTTGTCTTAAGAATGTTTTCTTTTAATTGTATATAACTATGTTGATGTGCTATGAAATGATTTTAAAACTTTTACCCATAAAGAAAATAATGACTATAACTCTGCCAGGTCAAGTTTTTCCCAAACCTGGATAAGGTTGGAGGGACGTCAGAGAACGTAAATGTTAAAAATACGCCAATGTCCTAAAATTGAAGAGCAAATGTCCATTAAAAAAGGCGCAAATGTCATTTAAAAACCTCAAATATTCCGCAAAAACACGTTTTTTTTAATGCTTGGATGAACTTCTTAGACCGCTTTAAAAAAAAATTAATTCAATAACTGATGTTTCATTTGGAACTTTAATTTTGAGGTACAAAATATCAAATCATCGGTCTATTCAACATTCTTTTATAGAAAAGGAAACATTTTGTTCTAATAAATTATTTTGAAGGCATTTTTTTGTTAAAATTTTACAAGTAAGTAATTTAGCACTGTGGTAGTTATTAAAACACACAAAATTGTCTAAAGTATAGTTTACTCGATCATAGTTTTGTTATCATTTTTTCCCTCGACATGAATGCATATTATATTTTTTTTTTATATTTTATCTGGTTTAAATATTTTGCCAATTTATAAACAGCAAACAAAAATAAATCTGACATGTGTTTATATTATCTGTATCTGTATCTTTATCTTCATATATTCTGCCAATATAAATCCAATCACCAATATAATTATAAAAAAGGTATCAAAGGTACCAGGATTATAATTTAATACGCTAGACGCTCGTTTCGTCTACATAAAACTCATCAGTGACGCCCAGTTCAAAATAATTTCAAAGCCAAACAAGTACAAAGTTGAAGAGCATTGAGGACCCGAAATTCCAACAAGTTGTGCAAAATACGGCTAAGGTTATCTATTCCTGGGATAAGAAAACCCTTAGGTTTTCAAAAAATTCAAAGTTTTGTAAACAGGAAATTTATAAAAGTGACCATATAATGATATTCATGTCAACACCGAAGTGCTGACTACTGGGCTGATGATACCCAGTAATACAGAAAATTGAGAGATCCCTTAAAAAACACCAAATAAATAAAAATGTTTTTCCTTGTTTTATTATTACCGAGTTGATTACAAACCGACCAAATATTAGCTTTAAACCGTAATTTTGTGTGAAGTGTGATATACTTTTTCTTTCTTATGTATAAGCTTCCCATTTTACTGGGTAATAGGGAGTATTTACAAAAGTGGGTAAATCGTAGATTTATTTTAAGTTTTTAAAAGTTAATTAAAATATGGGTTAGATAAAAAAGACGAAGGTAAAAATAACAAATAAAATAAGATAAAGTATACTGGTGAAAATCACAAGTGACGAATACTTATTGCCATGCATTGTATATATATTTAATATATACAAAAAAAACATGATTTTATTTTCGTGGGTACCAAATTTCGTTTCGTGACGACACGTTACATAAATATCTTCAAGTTATAATTGATGAAACAAGTGGATTATAAATAATTTGCTTAAAATCCATTTAGCTAATATGTTATATGTTAACAGAGACATAATTGGATTATATTTTCTGTGATGTTAACAACTGTACCAAAAAAATAAGATAAAAAGATACAAGAAAATATGTATCCCAAAAATAATGAACCCAGGACATAAAGTGACCAGTACTTACCCTCCTTCTCGTAAGAAAATCCCAAAACCGTTGAATTGGGAAAATAATGGAAGAAAAATTAGAAAACACAATATATTCCTCATATCGTATTAAATGACTGAATTTTAAATATGTTTGACATAGGTATTGTCACTCAAGCTTGTCTAAAGGACGTAAAAGTACGAAAGGATAGTTTGTTTTTATTTGGTTATGGTTCAAGTGTTATAAAATCATCAATACTTTAAAATTCAGAATAATAAAACCGACATTAAAGTAAAAACATCGTTAACTAAGTAAATCCATTGTCTAATTAAATCTATCACACGGTTTATATATGAATTAGTAATTGCTACACTAAAAATTGTTGGAATTGTGATTTTTAATTAATGAAACGTTTATACTGAATCTTTGTCTATTTTGTTCATTCTAATTAGCACAAAATGTTGTTCAAAAAGTAATAAATGGTAGGTATAGTTCCCGACTAGGATCGTGATTTTCGAGTGTGGTAATTTTTCGAGTGATTTGATCGGTTTTTTTTTTCTTCGAGTGTGGCAATTTTTCGAGTGAATATGATAATAAAGCCATTTTATACACATACCTAAACTCTTGTATTGTTTATATTGACGGTCAGTCATTGAATAAAAGCAAGTGGTGAAAAACTAGCACACTTCCCTACAAGAAAGGAAAACACTCTACATCTGCTCATAACAACTTTGCCAGGTCAATTAATCCACCAACACTCGCCAGTTATTTCAGCAACCATGATGTAGTTAAGTTTAATCTCAACAAATTTAAATATAGTCTTACAATGCTTTTGTTCTAAAAGACGGAATTAAGCCATTTTATACACATACCCATGCAAACGTCAATGAAAATAAATACATGGAATCTATATATAGTCTTAGATATACATACCTTTTACCAAAAAAATTGTTATTCGTTAACAACGACATTTTAAAGCTAATTTCATTTCTCTATATATATACAAAGATGTAGTATGAGTGCCAATGAGACAACTTTCCATTAAAGTCTTAATTTATAAAAGCTAACCATTATAGTTCAAAGTACGGTCTTCAACATGAAGTCTTGGCTCACATCGAACAGCGAGCTATAAATGACACCAAAAATAACTAGTGTAAAACCATTCAAACGGGAAAAGTAACAATCTAATCTATATAAAAAAAAATGAAAAACGAGAATCACATATGAACCACGCCAACAAACGGCAACTACTGAACATCAGATTCCTGCTTATCCGGATATTTATCAAAAACAATGCGTGTTTTTTTCGAGGGATTAAACACATTTCCTGTAGCTTCAAATGTTATTTGTCAGTGTATAATTTACGTTTTATATATAAAAAAAGCAAGGTTCAAATCGCCGGAATGCCATTAAATAACGTTACGGAAAGGCATGTGATAATAATCGAAGCATGTGATAATTTTTTTCATATCAGCCCGCTAAAGACTATTTCGGAAAAATATGGAATTTACGTTAATTTAATGCTATTATCATACTGTAAAAATCATATGTTATTTTCTCTAAGTATATGATAAATTATTTTATTTCACATCTTACATGTACAGTATATATTCGTGATGCAAGCCTTTTTTTTATTATTTTTTTCATTTTTCATTACATAGCATTGTTCTGATTTTTCACTGCTGTCAAGTAGGCTTCATATATACTTCATTTTTTTAAACTCCGGGGTTCACCACAAAGAATATTATCAACTGTAAAAGCATAAGTAGCATGAAATGAAGTTGAAAAGATTATGAGTTCCCTGCACACCAACACATGGAAGTTTTAAACGACCATGACTGACTATACAGCACTAGAACTCCTGGCAACGTTGTGTAATGTTTAAAAGACCGTTTTATAAAGGATCCAGTAATTTCTAATTTAACACTGTACCTGTGTGGTAGAACATTTGCTGAACAGAATATTTACATTGAATTGAAAAAGATTATAATTTTGATCTACGTTGTAATATATGTTGGTGATTTATTGGGAATATATGATATTGTCCTTTGAAGTTCACTAAATGATAGTTATAAACTAGAAAATGTCATTTTTAGCTCACCTGGCCCAAAGGGCCAAGTGAGCTTTTCTCATCACTTTGCGTCTGTCGTCGTCGTCGTCGTCGACGTCGTCGTCTGTTAACTTTTACAAAAATCTTCTCCTCTGAAAGTACTCGGCCAAATTAAACAAAACTTGGCCACAATCATCATTGGGGTATCTAGTTTAAAAAAATGTGTAGCGTGACCCAGCAAACCAACCAAGATGGCCGCCATGGCTAAAAATTGAATATAGGGGTAAAATGCAGTTTTTGGCTTATAACTCTGAAACCAAAGCATTTAGAGCAAATCTGACGGGCTAAAATTGTCAATCAGATCACGATCTATCTGCCCTGAAATTTTTAGACAAATCGGACATTCTGTGTTTGAGTTGCTGCCCTGTAATTGGCAATTTTAAGGAAATTATGCCGTTTTTGGGCTATTATCTTGGATATTATTATAGATAGAGATAAACTGTAAACAGCAATAATGTTCAGCAAAGTAAGATTTACAAATAAGTCAACATGACCGAAATGGTCAGTTGACCCCTTAAGGAGTTATTGCCCTTTATAGTCAATTTTTAACAATTTTTCGTAAATCTTAGTAATCTATTACAAAAATCTTCTCCTCTGAAACTACTGGGCCAAATTAATCCAAACTTGGCCACAATCATATTTGGGGTATTTAGTTAAATAAATGTGTGGCGTGACCCGGCCAACCAACCAAAATGGCCACCATGGCTAAAAAAAGAACATAGGGGTGGAATGTAGATTTTGGCTTATATCTCTGAAACCAAAGCATTTAGAGCAAATCTGACATGGGTTAAATTGTTCATCAAGTGAAAATCTATTTGCCCTGAAACTTTCAAATGAATCGGACAAACGGTTGTTGGTTTGCTGCCCCCGAAATAACTAATTTGAAGGAAATTTTGCAGATTTTGGTTATTATCTTGAATATTATTATAGAAAGAGATAAACTGTAAACAGCAATAATGTTCAGCAAAGTAAGATCTACAAATAAGTCAGCATGACCAAAATTATCAGTTGACCCCTTAAGGAGTTATTGCCCTTTATAGTCAATTTTGACCAATTTTTCGTAAATTTTTGTAATCTTTTACAAAAATCTTCTCCTCTGAAACTACTAGGCCAAATTTTACCAAACTTGGCCACAATCATTATTGGGGTATCTAGTTTAAAACATGTGTGGGGTAACCCGGCCAACCAACCAAGATGGCCGCCATGGTTAAAAATAGAACATAGAGGTGAAATGTAGATTTTGGCTTATATCTCTGAAACCAAAGCATTTAGAGCAAATCTGACATGGGGGTAAATTGTTTATTAGGTCAACAAGATCTATCTGCCCTGAAATTTTCGGACAAATTGGACAACCTGTTGTTGAGTTGCTGCCCCCGAATTAGTAATTTTAAGGAAATTTTGCAGATTTTGGTTATTATCTTGAATATTATTATAGATAGAGATAAACTGTAAACAGCAATAATGTTCAGCAAGATAAGATCTTCAAATAAGTCAAACATGACCAAAATTGTCATTTGACCCCTTAAAGATTTATTGCCCTTTATAGTCAATTGTTAGCAAATTTCATAAATTTTTGTTAATTTTGGTAAATTTTTAGGAAATATTTTCCAATATATTTTGTAATTACTGGGCCAAGTTCATTATAGATCTACAAACACATTACCATCACAAAAACACCATTTTGTCATGAATTTATCTGTGTCCATTGTTAATATGCACATAGACCAAGGTGAGCGACACAGGCTCTTGAGAGCCTCTAGTTTAAAGTCAGGAATATTTGTTTTCTTATTTCACTGTAACGTTGCACTTGCACTGTTGCACAAACCGGACAGTATTAAACACAAATTCTGGGGTTAAATACAAGGACATTGTGCTCCTTTGTTGCTTTAAACATGTATAGTTTTCAAAATAAAATGAGTAGTCATGGTAAAAAAATATTATTATTACGAAATAGCAGTTAAATTATCTTATCGCATGTTTTATAACTCGAAAAAAAAAAACCAACCCCGATCTACACTCGAAAAAAGTGGAACGATTTACTAAAAACACCACGATCCTTGTCTGACAGTATATACCTACCGTGGATTATTTTTTTCTTCTTGTCAAAATATTTCCTGTCCTGTAAACACTTGAAAATGAGTAAAATTAGTTTAAATATTCGCAATACGAGTAAATTACTGCAGGAACAGGTTTCATTTATTTTTCTACTGGCTGTCACGATGATAGCTCTCCAGAACATGCCAATTAACCGTATATGTATGCAGCTGGATTAGAGAAGTGCAGAAAAATTTCAAAAGAATCATTTGGTGTGCAGCAAAGATTAAAACTTTAAAAACTAAATTACTGAGCATATCGAAACGGATCTTATCCCATGGTTAACATTGAAAAAGATCAGACCGAGAAGACTGCAAATACAGAAATTAAGACGTCATTTTCGTTAAATTGTATAATTTTTCAATTAAAACTCTATTGACGGATAACATATTTATCTTCATTTATTTTATACTGCACATACACGACTTTTACATAGACTATTAGTTATATTCACAAAATGACAATATCGCTATATTGAAACTGAGTTCACGTGACAAAAGCAGATTGATGTAATTCAAAACTTTTATGTGAAAAATATGTTTATCCTATTGGGAAATTGTAACATGCTAAGTACTGTGACATGAACGATCTTTAGATATGCAACAAAGATTAACATTTTTTTAAATTTCAGTTTCACCAGTTTCTTATGGAATCATCTACGATAAATAATTATAATAAGCATCGTGTATTCTCATGTATATTTCTAATACCGCAGTTTTAGTTTAGTTTGGTTTAAACATATTTATTTATTGTGGATTGGGAAACAAATTATTACAACTTATATTAATTCCTTTCCACTTTGCGGATGCGAGTGCTGCCTTGTACACACTGTTTCTTTAAAATGAGCGATTGATGTTTTGAAAAAAAACTTTTAATCAATATCGTCGCTTGCATTATTTTATTATCGATTAGACTTTTTCATAAGACGAGGGACTTTTCTATTGTTATCAGTTTTGCCACTGGTTCATTACACAACAATCAATAAAAAGCTTACGTTTGGTATTATACAAATAACACATAGCTGAGAGGGTGAAAGAGCAGATTGTTACCCCGAGAAAACATTGTCAACCGCGGCCGCAGTTTGACAATGCTTTTTCAAGGGGTACCAATCTGCTCTATCACCCTCTCAGCTATGTGTTATTTAATTTATTATACTGAATGTCCTATCCTTATTGTCTTTTGGTGCAAGAAAAAAATTAGTACCGTTAATTTTATTACAGATTTATTGTATTTTAAAAGTATTTTCTATGACGTCACGTACATAACAACGTTATGGGTATTATAAAAAACAGCAAAAGTTAGAAGCAAGACGTTTTTTTTTATTTTTATTTTTAAATTGTCGATTTTAAATTGATCTAGACGAGAGGGAAACATTTAGAAAATTGTCACCCTCTCAGCCATGGTATAGAGTAAATTAACACCCTCGTATTAACCAATCAAAATATGGAATTTTAAAGTATAATAAAATAAAAATCATACATAACAACACGTAAATTTATAGTGTCTTTCTATGTTGTGATGGTACACTATTGTTCTGGGTAAGGGTGAAGCCCGGCATTTGTACCTATTAAAACGTTTAAACCCACTGCATTTGTTTGCACCTGTCTTAAGTCAGAAACCTGATAATCAGTAGTTGTCGTTTGTAGATGCGGTTCATAAGTGTTTCTCGTGTCTCGTTTTTATATAGATTAGACCGTTAGATTTCCTGTTTGAATGGTTCATAAGTGTTTCTCGTGTCTCGTTTTATATAGATTAGACCGTTAGATTTCCCGTTTGAATGGTTCATAAGTATTTCTCGTGTCTCGTTGTTATATAGATTAGACCGTTAGATCTCCTGTTTGAATGATTCATAAGTGTTTCTCGTGTCTCGTTTTTATATAGATTAGACCGTTAGATCTCCTGTTTGAATGGTTCATAAGTGTTTCTCGTGTCTCGTTTTTTATATAGATTAGACCGTTAGATCTCCTGTTTGAATGGTTTCACCCTTTATAGCTTACTGTTCGGTGTGAGCCAAAACTCCATGTTGAAGCACGTTTCTTGACCTACAAAGGGTTTTCTTTTAAAAATTATTGAGTAATCTCATTACCACATCTTCTTATACCTATAAAGTATTCTAGTGAAAAATTTGTATTATACCTTTCTACATCAAAACTATTGAGTTGTGGTATGTTTTCAATTGATTAAACAATGCCAAACATTGGAATTATAATATCTAAGCAATGTATTTAACAGCGCAACACTGTAGGAATATAGATTTTCTAATGAAACAATAATGAATTTTCTCAATCTAGACAGGTGACTTATGTTCAAAAATATAGCAGCAAAGCTACTGGCAACAGAAGAGAAGTGAGCAGAAGAAATTGGACAAGGGGGTCTGGACAATATGAATCTGTTTCAAACGTATACATGATTGTCAACGTTGTGACTTAATGTGAACAATCTCATAGATCATTTTATAATTTTGATATAACGTACGTCTTAGTATGTCGATAATTTGAGTGAGATTGGACAGCTAATGTCCCTTTAAAATTGTGTAATCAATGCTTCAAATCCGTTAGATGTTAACATGGTCCATTTAATTACACGTCAAATCAATGTTTATTTGATACTGTTTATATCTGTTGTCTGATTATAGTTAAACTACGTCTTACCCGGATCTTATTTAATTCGGTTCGTTCCACATCACAGAAATAGAAAGTTTAAAGGTCTGTTTTATATGAATGAAGTTCGTGTGTCATTGTTTGAGGATTGACGTTTTAATTTTTTACGAATATGACTGGAACATATACACACCCGTCATTCGGTTAATTGAACATGAGTCCGTTAATTAAACAACAACTGCATTGACAGAAATCTTTATGAGAAAATAAAAGGATGTTGATCTTACATCAAGTACATTATTAAGCAATCTAATGTGTAAATAAAGTTTAAGACGACGAAAGACAATATGGTTCTTTCAGAACACATTTAACTCCCGAAAACCTGTTATATAAAATGCGAAATCCTTTAATTTTCTTACGTTAAATTCGTAGCTATAGTTATTGACCTAGGAAAAATTAAAATATAACACAATCTGTAAAGGTACGACTTGAAGGATACATTATCCATCCAAAATGTTGTACTAATGATGTACATAAACAGTCATTTAACTTAGCAGTTTTAGGAGAGCTTGTTAGATACCTCTAATATTTTCAAGTTGTATTATCAATACTGAGATATGGGTTTTACCCAAAGTTGAAGGTCATACGGTGATAATTTCTGTGCCTTTTCGTCTCTCATGGAAAGTTGTCTGATTGACAATCACTTCGCATCTTCTTATTTTCATATGAGATGTTTACTTTATAACGCGTATGTATAATCAGTGCTTACATATTTTTTATTGTATGATTTCTATATAATATCAATGCTGAAATGTTTACTGTAGACTGCCTATGTATTAACAATGCTGAAATGTTTACTGTAGACTGCCTATGTATTAACAATGCTGAAATGTTTACAGTTGGCTGCCTATGTATTATCAATGCTGAAATGTTTACTGTAGACTAACTATGTATTATCAATGCTGAAATGTTTACTGTAGACTAACTATGTATTATCAATGCTGAAATGTTTACTGTAGACTAACTATGTATTATCAATGCTGAAATGTTTACTGTAGACTAACTATGTATTATCAATACTGAAATGTTTACAGTTGGCTGCCTATGTATTATCAATGCTGAAATGTTTAGTGTAGACTAACTATATATTATCAAAGCTGAAATGTTTACAGTTGGCAGCCTATGTATTATCAATGCTGAAAGTTAGACTAACTATGTATTATCAATGCTGAAATGTTTACTGTTGACTAATTATGTATTATCAATGCTGAAATGTTTACAGTTGGCTGCCTATGTATTATCAATGCTGAAATGTTTAGTGTAGACTAACTATGTATTATCAATGCTGAAATGTTTACTGTAGACTAACTATGTATTATCAATGCTGAAATGTTTACTGTAGACTAACTATGTATTATCAATACTGAAATGTTTACAGTTGGCTGCCTATGTATTATCAATGCTGAAATGTTTACTGTAGACTAACTATGTATTATCAATGCTGAAATGTTTACTGTAGACTGCCTATGTATTAACAATGCTGAAATGTTTACAGTTGGCTGCCTATGTATTATCAATGCTGAAATGTTTACTGTAGACTAACTATATATTATCAAAGCTGAAATGTTTATAGTTGGCAGCCTATGTATTATCAATGCTGAAATGTTTACTGTAGACTAACTATGTATTATCAATGCTGAAATGTTTACTGTAGACTAACTATGTATTATCAATGCTGAAATGTTTACAGTTGGCTGCCTATGTATTATCAATGCTGAAATGTTTAGTGTAGACTAACTATGTATTATAAATGCTGAAATGTTTACTGTAGACTAACTATGTATTATCAATGCTGAAATGTTTACAGTTGACTGCCTATGTATTATCAATGCTGAAATGTTTACTGTAGACTAACTATGTATTATCAATGCTGAAATGTTTACTGTAGACTAACTATGTATTATCAATGCTGAAATGTTTACTGTAGACTAACTATGTATTATCAATGCTGAAATGTTTACTGTAGACTAACTATGTATTATCAATGCTGAAATGTTTACAGTTGGCTGCCTATGTATTATCAATGCTGAAATGTTTAGTGTAGACTAACTATATATTATCAAAGCTGAAATGTTTACAGTTGGCAGCTTATGTATTAACTTTGCTGAAATGTTTACTGTAGGCTGCCTATGTATTATCAATCCTGAAATGTTTACTCTAGACTAACTATGTATTAACAATGCTGAAATATTTACTGTATGATTCATATGTATTATCAATGCTGAAATGTTTACTGTAGACTAACTATGTATTATCAATGCTGAAATGTTTACTGTAGACTAACTATGTATTATCAATGCTGAAATGTTTACTGTAGACTAACTATGTATTATCAATGCTGAAATGTTTACTCTAGGCTGCTTATGTATTATCAATGCTGAAATGTTTACAGTTGGCTGCCTATGTATTATCAATGCTGAAATGTTTAGTGTAGACCAACTATATATTATCAAAGCTGAAATGTTTACAGTTGGCAGCCTATGTATTATCAATGCTGAAAGTTAGACTAACTATGTATTATCAATGCTGAAATGTTTACTGTTGACTAACTATGTATTATCAATGCTGAAATGTTTACAGTTGGCTGCCTATGTATTATCAATGCTGAAAGTTTAGTGTAGACTAACTATGTATTATCAATGCTGAAATGTTTACTGTAGACTAACTATGTATTATCAATGCTGATATGTTTACAGTTGGCTTCCTATGTATTATCAATGCTGAAATGTTTACTGTAGACTAACTATGTATTATTAATGCTGAAATGTTTACTGTAGACTGCCTATGTATTAATAATGCTGAAATGTTTACAGTTGGCTGCCTATGTATTATCAATGCTGAAATGTTTAATGTAGACTAACTATGTATTATCAATGCTGAAATGTTTACTGTAGACTAACTATGTATTATCAATGCTGAAATGTTTACTGTAGACTAACTATGTATTATCAATGCTGAAATGTTTACAGTTGGCTGCCTATGTATTATCAATGCTGAAATGTTTAGTGTAGACTAACTATATATTATCAAAGCTGAAATGTTAACAGTTGGCAGCTTATGTATTATCAATGCTGAAATGTTTACTGTAGACTAACTATGTATTATCAATGCTGAAATGTTTACTGTAGACTAACTATGTATTATCAATGCTGAAATGTTTACAGTTGGCTGCCTATGTATTATCAATGCTGAAATGTTTAGTGTAGACTAACTATGTATTATAAATGCTGAAATGTTTACTGTAGACTAACTATGTATTATCAATGCTGAAATGTTTACAGTTGGCTGCCTATGTATTATCAATGCTGAAATGTTTAGTGTAGACTAACTATGTATTATAAATGCTGAAATGTTTACTGTAGACTAACTATGTATTATCAATGCTGAAATGTTTACTGTAGACTAACTATGTATTATCAATGCTGAAATGTTTACTGTAGACTAACTATGTATTATCAATGCTGAAATGTTTACTGTAGACTAACTATGTATTATCAATGCTGAAATGTTTACAGTTGTCTGCCTATGTATTATCAATGCTGAAATGTTTAGTGTAGACTAACTATATATTATCAAAGCTGAAATGTTTACAGTTGGCAGCTTATGTATTAACTTTGCTGAAATGTTTACTGTAGGCTGCCTATGTATTATCAATCCTGAAATGTTTACTCTAGGCTGCTTATGTATTAACAATGCTGAAATATTTACTGTATGATTCATATGAATCATCAATGCTGAAATGTCAACTGTAGTGTGCCTGCGTATTAAAAATGCTGAAATGTTTACTGTAGGCTGCTTATGTATTATCTATGCTTTACTTATGATTAAAAATGCTGGTATTCCTCTATTTTAAGAAAATGTGAATATCAATAATTCCGATATTCAACCTAAGTGCTTTACTGAGTCATTTATGCAAAACGTTTTAAGAAAAAGTTTGTACTTTGCACTTAGTAACATAAAAAGAAAAGTTTAAAAAGTGGTAGTTTATATGCTTATTTTATATTCAAAACATGTTTTTAAAGAAATTTGTTTTTTTATAACAATTATTGGACTAGAACCGCCATTTGTAAAATGATATCTCAAATAGAAAAATATGGATAAAAAACTTCATATACTAGTAAATGGATTTAGTCCTGGCCTGAACAAAATGGTGGTGATTTATATGAGATTATAAAATATATTTTGGTCTATATGAACATTAAATATTTCATTTAATGTGCCATGTTCCGTAAAATTACACGGTATGTTCATTAGTGTTAATGTTGCGCATCAATATACAAACCTTCTATTAAAAGAACCCGTCTCCCTTGTAGGTCGTAGTTATGATACAACATATATGATGGGCAGCCACAAAGGAAACAACATCTTAATGCATTTAAGGTATTTAAACAATGTTCCCTGATTTATTATGTATCGTTTCTTGGGACATTTTGTACATTACAAATAATAACGATCGAAACTGGAATGTTCTTGTTCTCTCTGACATATTCCAAGGCGGTCGGTGTTTCTATTGACAGAGATACCGCACGGTAGCAGTCATGTCTGAGTGTTCATTTCCCCTTTTCCCATTATAAAACCTGCATATATAATGGTTTATCGATGTTCCTCTTGCCTTAAAATTTGAAAGATTATCCCTTATTGCAATTTAGACATTATTGAGGTACGGCAGGACTAAAATAAAACGGGATTTCTTGTTTTTTAATTTGGAACTACGGAATGTCGTGCCCTTTAATTCGGAATGATTGAATCGGACCTATCCTACCGCCTCATTATTCAATTGTCGATTTAAAATGAATATCTTACCACCGAATATTCCAGAAATAATCTAAAATCACGGACCTACATGTAAAAAGCACATAGATACACAACTCTGAAGTAAATTCAAAACAGAATTCCCTAATCAAATGGCAAAATCAAAAGATCAAACACATCAAACAAATGGATACCAACTGTCATATACTGACTTGGTACAGTCAACGCTGAAAAATCTAGTTCAATGTCCCCGTATCCTACAAAAAAAAATCATAAAAAGTCAATATTCCTAGAAAAACATAAAACGATATACAATTAGTTATATAATATTTCCAGTGTCCTTTCCAGTGTCCATAACATTAAAAGGTAGCATATGGCAAAAAGAAAAACCAAAAATAATATTTTTAAAATATCATAAAATGACTTAGAGGGTATCTCAGAGAATTCAGATGACTAGGGTAATGGTTATTCGATATCCTTGAAGGTTGAATGGCAAAGTATAGAACCCAATTTACCCAGTTCATGGCTGACTGGAAATGCCTAGAATGATATATTTTACACCATCTATCTTAGTCCTCACAACGATTAGATTTTTTTTTTAAATGTTTGGTGTTTTAACGCCACTTTTAAGCACCGCATTTAGGCTATTTCGTGGTGGTAAGTTGTTATTGGTGGAGGAAGCCGGAGTGCCAGAAGAAAACCGCCGACCGTCGATAAAAAAAACTGACAATCCTAGTCAATTAAGATTAGAGTCGAGTACACCCGCATGAGCTGGGTTCGAACTCACAACCTCAGTGTTGACTGGCTAGTAGTAACTACTTAGACCACTGGCCACCGAGGCCCATTCCCATGAAGACGTTACGCTTATTTAGACGTTTTTGTCACCAAAAACACAGTTAAGTATACACTTCTTTACACAATTTCAAACCGAAATTGATGAATAAAAACATATATATATTTTTGGAGAAAAATGTAAGGATTTGAAATTTCATATTTGATGGTAATAAAAACAGTTTTAGAACGTTTCTATCCGATTTTATGTGTTTTCTATATTTTGAAAGAACTCAATCGGTAATATTTAGGAGAATAAAAAAAGATTATCGCAATTATTTTAATTTTTCAGTTGATGTTGAAATGCAAAATTTTACCAAAAGCTGTGACATTGCTCATTTACTGTTATTGGTCTAAGTTATTTTCCCAAAGTGACATCACTGAAAAAAGTTAAAAGTACAAGTAAAAATTTAGAACGTTTGTAACCTTTCATATTGAATAAAAAAAACATAGGTTTGACAACAAAAAAATCACTGCACCATGAATTGCAATAGAACTATTACGAAATATTTATTACATGCAACGATAACATTTTTAAATTATTTTTCTTAAATTGGGAAGATCAACAAAAAAGGTAGATGAACTATCGATGACGAACATTGATAAATGGGATAAACATATCAAAAATAATTTCTATATATATATTATCCTTTCATCTACAGTCATTTAAAAAAAGAACAACGTACCCAAAATACAACCCTGATGATAAGAGACGCAATTTTTATATACTAGTTAAATTCTAATTTGTAAACTCAAACGAACATAAAATATTTATCAAATAACCACAAACTATTACATGGGCGACGCCATTTGTAGAGACAAGCACAAATTTTATTATAAATATGAGTATAATATTGTGGAAAGTTCGTATAAATACACAGATATTAAGCAGCTTGTACATGTACTGGTTTCCCCATACTGGAGGTCTTCAAATCTGAAAATAAATAATATAATTGATAATACTATTTATTTGGCAAATAATTGCCACTGTACACTTTGACTGCAATGGCTCGAATGACTTTAAACCACCTGAGTTCACTCGTGCATGAACTCAATATCCCAATCGAACCGACCTTACCATAATTGGCCAAACACTAGTCAACTATAAACAAACAAAATTGTTACATGTTCGATTTTTGTAAAACTTGATAAATACAATAATCCGGGTATGTATAATGTCTGGCTAGGATCGTGATTTCTTGAGTGAATTGGTTCACTTTTTTCAAGTGCTTTTTGTTATTCATTAATCATGTGTTTCTTTGTCTAATACGTTTTCCTATTTATTTGTATTGTAGTCCTGTAATATTATGTTGTCATTTCTATGTTATATTTAACATTGCCATTAAAGTGCGAGGTTTGGCATGCCACAAAACCAGGTTCAACCCACCATTTTTTCCTTTAAAAATGTCCTGTACCAAGTCAGGAATATGGCCATTGTTATATTATAGTTCGTTTCTGTGTGTGTTACAATTTAACGTTGCGTCGTTTGTTTTCTCTTATTTTTGAGTGTAAATTGACATTGCGATAAGACGTGTCACGGTACTTGTCTATCCCAAATTCATGTATTTGGTTTTGATGTTATATTTGTTATTCTCGTGGGATTTTGTCTGATGCTTGGTCCGTTTCTGTGTGTGTTAGTAACATTGTAGTGTTGTGTCGTTGTCTCCTCTTATATTTATGCGTTTCCGTCAGTTTTAGTTTGTTACCCCGATTTTGTTTTTTGTCCATGGATTTATGAGTTTGAACAGCGGTATACTACTGTTGCCTTTATATAAAACATACGATAAAGTCAATTAAGGTTTATGTACCCTTCTGTAGCTATTTTTGTACGAATTTTTTAAACATCAATTGTATCAAAACTACAGATATAACGAATAACAGAGACAGGCCATTTTGAACATATACTAGGGGGAAACTTGATGCAAAGCATTGTTATTTACTGTTGCATTGCATTTAAAAGAAAAGGAGTACTTTGTGGCAAATAAACCAAGATTTTTATAGAAAACCCACAGCCTTTAATACAGAGATTTTTGTTATAAAATTTGAAACATAGATTGCTCACTTGCTTTTCTATGATGTGCTAGTGTTTGTTTTTTACAAAAAGTTCTAACCAACCTGTAAATTCCAAAATACCTCGTGCAGAGTAACTAAATTCGAGCGCACCCTAAAAGGTGTACTTGATTTGGTCCATATTTTTATTTGTTCTAACCAATAACTACATTAATAAACTTGTTTTAAGGAAATCAATGCTAGCACTGCATGTAATAATCCTATATCTATCGGTCATCAAATTGCCAAATATGATAGAACAAGGATAAAGCCTGTGGATTTTCTATAAAATTTCCATATGTTTAGCATTGAAGCAACACAAGGGTACATAATTCTTAAGGTTCATCATAACAAATGGACAAATATGGCCGTATTTTCACCTCAAACACTACTCTGTGTACAGACTTACCTGTGCTGTTCGGAAAGTTTTAATGCCTAGCATCCACTAGATATATAAAAGTTAAATGCATTTTGTGTTTAAGAAAGAAAGATAAAATCTTTCTTGGTTTTTGATGGGCATTTTTTTCCTTTCTGCAGAAGGTGTAAAAATAAACAAACACCTGAATTACTTTGATCCTGTCCACTCACTGGACTCAGTTAAACTCTTTAACTCACCTATAGTTGTGAAGATACATCTTGTCCATGTCAATTAAGGCCAACCAAAACAATACAAACCGGTGTTTTACCTGAGGGAGCATCTCATAGTTGTACCACAACTTACTTAATTTTCACACCTTTTGCATGAAGGAAAAAAAAATGCCCATCCAAATCCAAAAGAGATTTTATCTTTCTGAAACACAAAATGCATTGGACTTTATTATCTAGTGGATACCAGGCATTAAAACTTTTCCAACTTCACAGAGGTAAGTCTGTACTCAGAGTAATTTTTGGCATGTAAATACAGCCATATTTGTCCGTTTGTTATGATGAACCTTAACTGCTATTTCGTAAGTATAATAGTTTTTTTTTACATGACAACTTATCTTATTTTGAATAATTTATATGTTTTGAGCAACAAAGAAGTACAATCTCCTTGTATTTAACCAAAAGAAATCCGTGTTTACTATTGTCCTTTTTTTCAGGGATCAACAGTGAAACCGTCCGATTTGAATAAGAAAAAGGTATTATTGACTCTAAAAAATGACTTTTTCTAGTTTTTAACTGAAATTAAGTGAATGACAATGTCGTATACTCATTCATGTCCAGTGCACGATGAATAATCAATATTGTAGCCATCGCAATATTTACAATGTTAACACGATATTGTGTCAACATTGTTTACATTCTTTGAACACTTATATATGGTTTACATCGTTGACATCGTTAACATCGCGATGTATACAATGTTAAAACGGTGTTGTGTCAACAACGTATATATTGTTTGAGCCCTTATATATTGTTTACATCGTTAACATCGCGATGTATACAATGTTAACACGATGTTGTGTCAACATCATATACATTGTTTAAACCCTTATATATTGTTTACATCGTTAACATCGCGATGTATACAATGTTAACACGATGTTGTGTCAACATCATATACATTGTTTAAACCCTTATATATTGTTTACATCGTTAACATCGCGATGTATACAATGTTAACACGATGTTGTGTCAACATCATATACATTGTTTAAACCCTTATATATTGTTTACATCGTTAACATCGCGATGTATACAATGTTAACACGATGTTGTGTCAACATCGTATACATTGCTTGAACCCTTATATATTGTTTACATCGTTGACATCGTAAACATCGCGATGTATACAATGTTAACACGATGTTGTGTCAACATCGTATACATTGCTTGAACCCTTATATATTGTTTACATCGTTGACATCGTAAACATCGCGATGTATACAATGTTAACACGATGTTGTGTCAACATTGTTTACATTGTCTTAACTCATATATTGTTTACATCGTTGACATCGTAATTATCGCGATGTATACAATGTTAACACGATATTGTGTCAACATCGTTTACATTGTCTTAACTCTTATATATAGTTTTTACATCGTTAACATCGTAAACATCGTGATGTATACAATGTTAAAAAGAATTTGTGTTAAAATTTTTTACATCGCCATATAAACTATGTTGACACTATTTTGTGTCAAATTAGAGCAATAACATCACATTTTTTTTTTTAAAGATTTGATGTTAAAAAAAACCATAAAAATGCAAACTGTATACATGCTATCGACAATCTTCATTGAATAATTATTATATAAATGAATAAAACAACTTTTTTTTTAATATTGTCAACATCACAATGTATACGATGTTGACGATATAAAAACGATATTGTCAACATCACGATGTATACAATGTGAACGATGTAAACAGAAAGGTATGGACACTATATTCAACATTAACACGATGTTGACACGATATTGTTAACATTGCGATGCATACGATGTCAACGATGTAAACACAAAGGTAAAGACTTGGTTCACAACATCTATACGATGTTAACAATGTAAAAACGATATTGTCAACATCACGATGTATACGATGTGAACGATGTAAACAGAAAGATATGGACTCTATATTCAACATAAACACGATGTTGACACGATATTGTTAACATCACGATGTATACGATGTGAACGACGTTAACACAAAAGTAAAGACTGTGTTCACAACATCTATACAATGTTGACAATGTAAAAACGATATTGTCAACATCACGATGTATACGATGTTAACGATGTAAACAGAAAGTTATAGAGTCGATATACAACATAAACACGATGTTGACACGACATTGTTAACATCACGAATATACGATGTGAACAATGTAAACACAAAGGTACAGAACATATAGATAGATACAATGTAAACACAATAACGACACTATAAAGTTGACATTGCGATGTTGACAATATCGACAAATTATCGTGCACTGGACATACTTCCGTATACTCCCAATAAATCACTAATACATATTACTACTTTGATCAAAGTTAACCCTTTTTCAATTGAAATAAAATTTTCTGTTCAGAAAACGTTTTTACCACAATTTTGTAGTGTTAAATTAGAAATTACTGGATCGTTTATAAAACGGAATTTAAAACATTGTAGACGGACTTCATTTCAGGCTACTTTTGTTTACAAAGTTAATACTACTTTTTTAGAGGGTTTTTCTTGGGGAGAAGGAATCCTACTGGACAGCAGTAAAACCAGAAATATGCTATGTAATATAAAATATTCTACTAAAAGAGGTCTGCACACCACCCCACATTAAAAAAATCCTTTAATAGAAAAAAACACACACACACACTTGAATGAAATAAAAGATAAGTGTTAGTACACCATTATTAAACTGATGAATGCATTGGTTTCGTGCCTTAAAAAGTACTTAACTTGAACCCTTTTTTATTGTTTTAAACATAAATACACTAACACATAACTTTTGTAGCTGTTGGAAAAAATCCGGACATATAGAAATGAATTAAATCTCATGATAGTTGATGTGTTTTCCTCAGTTGTAGTTTGTTACCCGGATTTGTTTTTAAAACAGTTGTCCTTAGATATTCAAAGGAAAGTTGAATTACATTTGCCTGTGTCGTCCAGCCAGAACGACATTATTTATAATTTACAATATAATATAATATTCCCATTTTACATTTTACATTTGTTTCAGCTGACATATTTTATTCCTAACCTTCATCAATATAGGTTAATGGATAATAACTCTTCAAGAATAGAATTTAAAGTTTTTATGGCTGGTGAGGGTAAAAGTCAACAATTATAATTTGAGAAATAATTTACTGCAATAACATTTTTTGTAAAGTTTCTGTATATCTAAGGACATGTATATATTCAATGTATGCATTTCATTCGGTATTTGCATTAGTATGTGTATCTTTTCCGTATTTTGGAATAAAAACATTGCAAGGCTATATCTAACTTTTTTTAACGAAAAATAATGTCGGATTAATGATTAGTTTTGATCTCAAATACAAACATACCTTGTATAACCTTGTATATTAAACTCAAGCTTCTATATCACTTCTTACTAGAAAGGAAGTTTGTTTGTTTACATTATAATCATATTCACTGATATATAGCACTGTTATGTGGATAAATACCCGAACCTCTTTTAATTTTCTTGCACACTGACGGAAAACAATATGTCTTCATTGTTGGAAGTATAAAATGTATTTGTAAACGCTACGAAGCAGGAGAAAAGCTTAGTTTACCTTGCGTTTCGTTCTGTTTCTGAAGCTCGTACTTATAAATGTGATATTTTCCGACATATTATATATTGTATATATATTTGTTTAGGGGCCAGCTGACGAACGCCTCCGGGTGCAGGAATTTCTCGCTGCATTTAAGACCTGTTGTTGACCTTCTATTGTTGTCTGTTCTATGGTCGGGTTGATGTCTCTTTGACACATTCCCCATTTTCATTCTCTATTTTATTGTATATTAAATGTTTGTGTGAAAAAGGCTTGAAATATAAAACTTGTGTATGTGTGGAATTAAAAGAAGAAAGAAATACTTGTTAGAAATGTCGTAGTTTATTTGATTATGGATTTCCGTTTTAAATTTTCCTCGGAGTTCAGTATTTTTGTAATTTTACTTTTTATAAGGTCAATATAAATTTTACTTTTTTAAATTTTAATCGGATGGACTTTTGATTTCATACTAAGAAGGACCAGACGTTAGAATAGACGATTGCATACCATTATAAACCTGTGTTGAATTGTACAATGATTTCATACTAAGAAGGACCAGACGTTAGAATAGACGATTGTATACCATTATAAGCCGGTGTTGAATTGTACAATGATTTCATACTAAGAAGGACCAGACGTTAGAATAGACGATTGCATACCATTATAAGCCGGTGTTGAATTGTACAATGATTTCATACTTAGAAGGAGCAGACGTTAGTATAGACGATTGTATACCATTATAAACCGGTGTTGAATTGTACAATGATTTCATACTAAGAAGGACCAGACGTTAGAATAGACGATTGCATACCATTATAAGCCGGTGTTGAATTGTACAATGATTTCATACTTAGAAGGACCAGACGTTAGTATAGACGATTGCATACCATTATAAGCCGGTGTTGAATTGTACAATGATTTCATACTAAGAAGGACCAGACGTTAGAATAGACGATTGCATACCATTATAAACCTGTGTTGAATTGTACAATGATTTCATACTTAGAAGGACCAGACGTTAGAATAGACGATTGTATACCATTATAAACCGGTGTTGAATTGTACAATGATTTCATACTAAGAAGGACCAGACGTTAGTATAGACGATTGTATACCATTATAAGCCGGTGTTGAATTGTACAATGATTTCATACTAAGAAGGACCAGACGTTAGAATAGACGATTGTATACCATTATAAGCCGGTGTTGAATTGTACAATGATTTTATACTAAGAAGGACCAGACGTTAGTATAGACGATTGTATACCATTATAAGCCGGTGTTGAATTGTACAATGCTTTCATACTAAGAAGGACCAGACGTTAGAATAGACGATTGCATACCATTATAAACCTGTGTTGAATTGTACAATGATTTCATACTTAGCAGGACCAGACGTTAGAATAGACGATTGTATACCATTATAAGCCGGTGTTGAATTGTACAATGATTTCATACTTAGAAGGACCAGACGTTAGAATAGACGATTGCATACCATTATAAGCCGGTGTTGAATTGTACAATGATTTCATACTAAGAAGGATCAGACGTTAGAATAGACGATTGTATACCATTATAAGCCGGTGTTGAATTGTACAATGATTTCATACTAAGAAGGACCAGACGTTAGTATAGACGATTGTATACCATTATAAGTCTGTGTTGAATTGTACAATGATTTCATACTAAGAAGGACCAGACGTTAGAATAGACGATTGTATACCATTATAAGCCGGTGTTGAATTGTACAATGATTTCATACTTAGAAGGACCAGACGTTAGAATAGACGATTGCATACCATTATAAGCCGGTGTTGAATTGTACAATGATTTCATACTAAGAAGGATCAGACGTTAGAATAGACGATTGTATACCATTATAAGCCGGTGTTGAATTGTACAATGATTTCATACTAAGAAGGACCAGACGTTAGTATAGACGATTGTATACCATTATAAGTCTGTGTTGAATTGTACAATGATTTCATACTAAGAAGGACCAGACGTTAGAATAGACGATTGTATACCATTATAAGCCGGTGTTGAATTGTACAATGATTTCATACTTAGAAGGACCAGACGTTAGAATAGACGATTGCATACCATTATAAGCCGGTGTTGAATTGTACAATGATTTCATACTAAGAAGGACCAGACGTTAGTATAGACGATTGTATACCATTATAAACCGGTGTTGAATTGTACAATGATTTCATACTAAGAAGGACCAGACGTTAGAATAGACGATTGCATACCATTATAAACCTGTGTTGAATTGTACAATGATTTCATACTTAGAAGGACCAGACGTTAGAATAGACGATTGCATACCATTATAAACCTGTGTTGAATTGTACAATGATTTCATACTAAGAAGGACCAGACGTTAGAATAGACGATTGTATACCATTATAAACCTGTGTTGAATTGTACAATGATTTCATACTAAGAAGGACCAGACGTTAGTACAGACGATTGTATACCATTATAAACCTGTGTTGAATTGTACAATTGCATACCATTATAAGCCGGTGTTGAATTGTACAATGATTTCATACTAAGAAGGACCAGACGTTAGAATAGACGATTGCATACCATTATAAGCCGGTGTTGAATTGTACAATGATTTCATACTAAGAAGGACCAGACGTTAGAATAGACGATTGTATACCATTATAAGCCGGTGTTGAATTGTATGTGCCACGTTAGAATAGACGATTGCATACCATTATAAGCCGGTGTTGAATTGTACAATGATAGAAGGACCAGACGTTAGAATAGACGATTGTATACCATTATAAGCCGGTGTTGAATTGTACAATGATTTATAAGCCGGTGTTGAATTGTACAATGATTTCATACTAAGAAGGACCAGACGTTAGAATAGACGATTGTATACCATTATAAGCCGGTGTTGAATTGTACAATGATTTCATACTAAGAAGGACCAGACGTTAGAATAGACGATTGTATACCATTATAAGCCGGTGTTGAATTGTACAATGATTTCATACTAAGAAGGACCAGACGTTAGTATAGACGATTGCATACCATTATAAGCCGGTGTTGAATTGTACAATGATTTCATACTAAGAAGGACCAGACGTTAGAATAGACGATTGCATACCATTATAAGCCGGTGTTGAATTGTACAATGATTTCATACTTAGAAGGACCAGACGTTAGAATAGACGATTGCATACCATTATAAGCCGGTGTTGAATTGTACAATGATTTCATACTTAGAAGGACCAGACGTTAGAATAGACGATTGCATACCATTATAAGCCTGTGTTGAATTGTACAATGATTTCATACTAAGAAGGACCAGACGTTAGTATAGACGATTGTATACCATTATAAGCCTGTGTTGAATTGTACAATGATTTCATACTAAGAAGGACCAGACGTTAGAATAGACGATTGCATACCATTATAAGCCGGTGTTGAATTGTACAATGATTTCATACTTAGAAGGACCAGACGTTAGAATAAACGATTGCATACCATTATAAACCTGTGTTGAATTGTACAATGATTTCATACTTAGAAGGACCAGACGTTAGAATAGACGATTGCATACCATTATAAGCCGGTGTTGAATTGTACAATGATTTCATACTAAGAAGGACCAGACGTTAGAATAGACGATTGCATACCATTATAAGCCGGTGTTGAATTGTACAATGATTTCATACTAAGAAGGACCAGACGTTAGTATAGACGATTGTATACCATTATAAGCCGGTGTTGAATTGTACAATGATTTCATTCTAAGAAGGACCAGACGTTACAATAGACGATTGTATACCATTATAAGCCGGTGTTGAATTGTACAATGATTTCATACTAAGAAGGACCAGACGTTAGAATAGACGATTGTATACCATTATAAGCCGGTGTTGAATTGTACAATGATTTCATACTAAGAAGGACCAGACGTTAGAATAGACGATTGCATACCATTATAAGCCGGTGTTGAATTGTACAATGATTTCATACTAAGAAGGACCAGACGTTAGTATAGACGATTTTATACCATTATAAGCCTGTGTTGAATTGTACAATGATTTCATACTAAGAAGGACCAGACGTTAGAATAGACGATTGCATACCATTATAAGCCGGTGTTGAATTGTACAATGATTTCATACTAAGAAGGACCAGACGTTAGAATAGACGATTGTATACCATTATAAGCCGGTGTTGAATTGTACAATGATTTCATACTAAGAAGGACCAGACGTTAGAATAGACGATTGCATACCATTATAAGCCGGTGTTGAATTGTACAATGATTTCATACTTAGAAGGACCAGACGTTAGAATAGACGATTGCATACCATTATAAACCTGTGTTGAATTGTACAATAATTTCATACTAAGAAGGACCAGACGTTAGTATAGACGATTGTATACCATTATAAACCTGTGTTGAATTGTACAATGATTTCATACTTAGAAGGACCAGACGTTAGAATAGACGATTGCATACCATTATAAACCTGTGTTGAATTGTATAAAAAGATATGCATAAATGAATATCAATTATTAAAAGAATTTTTTTTAAATGGCTCTATGTTGTTATTACACAGTAAAATGAAATTTCTTTGATACGTTATCACGATAAAGTATTTAAAAAAAACAACATTAGCGGATTCAGATATATGTAACTGTTAATACATAAAGAAAGCTATTTTATTCTTCAAAAACTAAGTATAAGTGTACCGTCGGTACATACACTATAAATCAAAATACAATAAAATTTAAGTTGTAAATTTATTTAAAATGAGGTCCAAAGTTATGCATGTATAATGAATTGTTGACGAAATATAAATAAAATCAAGGATGTCATGAACAAGGATGAACTACAGCTATGATTACTATATTTAATGGATAACACACCTTAACATATGATTGTTTTCCAATATCAAAAAGTGATATAATTGACAAAATTTGGTCTTCTATGTAAATATTTTAGTAAGATATATTATAATTGTCGTTTGTTTTTTTAACTGAAAACAGCAAAGCAAATATAAATTCATCAACTATATCGCCAGAGTTGCATTAAGTACATTTGCATGCACTGCTGCAAAGTTATTATGAAACTGCCTATTTTAGGGGTGGCGTAAATCAGATGGGAAGACTAAAAAATTCCAAAGATCTTTTAGAGTACAATACAATCTAAGACTTTTTCATCTTGCAAAAGTAATAAAAAAATGACTTTCCTTCCCTTTACACAGTATTGCCCTTTCCAAACTGAAAGACAAATTGAAAGAGTTAATATTGCTTTGTTTCATAAAAAAGGATAGCCAACACATAGATATCTTTCTTAGGATGGGATAAATCATACTTTGTGAAAAATCACTCTGATTCAAACAAAAAATATCTGAAACTGAAAGTATCAAGATGCTTGATTTCTTGATTGACAATATATTTGTTACGTTTGGATGAACTTATTTTTTCGGCTGACTATCGCGGTAAGGAAATGTATGTTATCACTGTCTAGTAGGAATCTGAAATAAATAATAACCCAGAATATATTTTTCCAACTCCAGAAAATCAATCCTCCCCTGCTCTTTTTGTGACTAAAAGTTAGAGGTTTTAAGAAGTCTTTGTTGCTCACATAAACTTTAGCGGTTTTAAGGAGTCTTTGTTGCTCACATAAACTATAGAGGTGTCAAGGAGTCTTTGTTGCTCACTGAAACTACAGAGGTTTTAAGGACTCTGTTGCTCACCTAAATTATAGAGGTTTCAGGTAGCATTTGTTGCTCAGCTAAACTATGGAGGTTTCAAAAAGTCGTTGTTGCTCACCTAAACTTTAGAGGTTCCAAGAAGCATTTTTTGCTCACCTAAACTATAAAGGTTTAAAGTAGCATTTGTTGCTCACCTACACTTTAGAGGTTTCAAAGAACCTTTGTTGCTCACCCAAACTATAGATGTTTCAAGTAGCCTTTTTCAAATAGCCTTTGTTACTCACCTAAACTATTGAGGTTTTAAAGAGTATTTGTTGTTCACCTAAACTTTAGAGGTTTCTAGTAGCCTTTGTTGCTCACCTAAACTATAGATGTTTCAAGTAGCCTTTTCTGCTTACCTAAACTATAGAGGTTTCAAATAGCCTTTGTTGCTCACCTAAACTATTGAGGCTTTAAAGAGTATGTGTTGCTCACCTAAATTATAGAGGTTTTCAAGTAGCCTGTGTTGCTCAGCTAAACTATGGAGGTTTCAAAGAGTCTTTGTTGCTCACCTAAACTATAGAGGTTTCAAGAAGCCTTTTTTGCTCACCTACACTTTAGAGGTTTCAAAGAGCCATTGTTGCTCACTTAAACTATAGAGGTTTTTAGTAGCCTTTGTTGCTCACCTAAACTATAGAGGTTTCAACGAGTTTTTGTTGCTCAGTAGTGTTTGTTTTGCATAATTTCGATTAGCTATCTTGTAAGATTTTGAATAGTTAATGATTTGTGACAGAACCGTCAGAATCATTAATTTGAAGACAAACAAAGAAACTACAAATTGGAGGCCTTCGGTTGTTTTCTGTTCTTCGGTCGGGTTGTTGTCTTTTTGACATATTACATATTTCCACTCTCAAATTTATAAGTTATAATTTAGTACACCGTAGCATCAGGAACACTCAAATGAAAAAAAGAAGGAAAAAAAAAAAGACTCCGAAGAACATTTAGGACTCTAAACTGTTACTTTTACTGTAACTTTTTAAAACATTTGTCCTTAGATATTTATGAGAAAATTGAATTACATTTGCCTGTGAATGTTTCGTCCAACCAGAACGACATGCTTTATAATTTACAATATAATATACATGTAATGTTCACATTAACAAATTTTTCAGTAGACACATTTTGTTTCTAACCTTCATCAATATAGGTTAATGGATGGTAAAGCGCAAAAATAACTCTTCAAGAATAGAATTTAAAGTTTTTATAGCTGTTGAGGGTAATAGTCAAAAATATAATTTGAGAAATAATTTAATGCATTTCAATAATGTTTTTATTAAACCGTTGCGAAATATTCATTCTATGCAACGATAACATCAAAGTATTTGTCAAAAACTTGAACGGTTGGGATGATCAGCAAAGAATTAAAATGACTTTTATAATAAATTGGATAAAAATATCAAAATGAATATATATAGTATTCTTTAATCTTTAGTCGTTTATCCAAAAGTACATAGTACCCGAACAATTTACAACCCTCAAATCAGAAATGTTTTTTTTGTGGATAAATAGTAAAAGCAAGAAAATTCTGAACTCCGAGGAAAATTCAACCGAAAAGTCCCTAATGAAATGGCAAAATCAAATTGTCAAACACACCAACAAATGGACAGCAACTGTCATATTCCTGACTTGGTACAGGCATTTTCGGAAGTCGAAAATGGTGGATAAAATTGGTGCAATAGCTAGCGAAATCTGTGACTTGAATGACAGTGGCATATAATTCCATTATATTGACAAGTAAATAGTTAAACAAACATTCACAATGGCACAATAACACAATGACGTATTCATATTTCAAAAACATGTTTTCGTCCTGAATATACATGACACTGCAATGCAGTGGAGTTTAACGTTTGTTATTCTGCATTGTAGCATATCACAAACAAACAACTTGCAACGTTTCTATGGTGGAAAGATTCAATTACACCTACAATCGTAGTATGCAAGTGAATTGACACAGGTGACAGACATTATATCATACTATGGTACATCGAACGTTAAAAAAGATATATAGATGTTAATGTTATGCTGCGTAATCGCCTGATTAAAAAAAGGTATTGTCAACATATTCCTCTTATCATTGCGTCTTCCCGCCTGTCAAGGGTTGGACACAATTGACATACCTTTGAATGTACTTTCATGGTTAATACGATTTTTTTTTAATTTATTTTGAAATCACCTATTGTCGAATAACTCTCCAGAAAATAGGTGAAAAGCTTGGTCAACCTTGCTTTCTGTCCTGTTTCTACAGCTCATACTAATAAATATGAAAGTTACCGAAAATATATATAGATATAAAAAGTGATTTGAGTGCCAATGAGAGTACTTTCCATCCAAGTCACAATGTATAAAAGTAAACCATTTAAGGTCAAAGCACGGCCTTATATATAGTAAATGCATGTTTGTGTGAAAAAGGGTTAAATATGACACGGACGGAGATATTGCTTCTGCATGTGTGGAACTAAAAATAAATACATACTTGTGAGAAATGTCGTATTTTATAAGGAACAATATAAATGTACATTTTTAAGTTTTATTTGTACTTATACTTAGTTTTTGGAGAAAATCATATCGTTCTATATGTATTTAACGTAACCTAAATCTGTCTACACTAATGGATGTCTTTTAATACCTCGCCCTGATAACGTTGTGACTAGTACATTTTAACCACGGCATATTAAAGACATTAATTTTACTAGATAATAACTACTATTTCCAAATACTACACAGGCTAAATATAGTAATGCAAAGTTTTATTAATTCATGTATGAAAACTGTTAAACGAAGTATATTGCAATCAAGGAAATACACGTACAAGGAGGGACTATCCTTTTTATTTTAAAACCATTTATTGAATAAACCCATTTTTGTAAACTGATATCAACTTGGTCTTCTATGTAAATATTCCAAATTGATATATATAACAATTTCCGTTTGTTTTTCAATTGAGAACAGTGACACAAATAAAAATTCATCAACTATATCACCGGAGTTGAATTAAGTTCATTTCCTTTTACTGAGGCCAATGGTTTGCTATCTCCATTTTACTAAACATATCTGGTCTTATGTTTAGTTCGAGCTTCGTTATAAAAAAAATTTAAAATCAAGAAAACAGAATCAGAAACAAAATCACACTATCAGCTCCGTAAAACTCCAAGATTCCATGCTTTTTAGATTTTATGGATTATGATAGCATGTTGTAAGTTTAATTTGTATATTATTACTAGTTATTTGGATTCCATTTAATTATGTCTACGTAGTTTTGTATTTATTAAAAAGTTTAGTATAAGTTGGCACAGTTTAAGTGCCAAGGAAGTTAGTGGGCTTTGCTATACTGAGGATAGAATAAGAATAGTAAACAGTTTATTTGAAAAACCTATTTACTGTTAAATATTATGTAGTTTGGTTATTTTTGTAGTTTAAAGTTGTAGGAGACACTTGAATCCAATATTTAGCCATGAAAACCTTTAATAATCTTTGCTAATAAATTAAAAATATAAAACAAGGCCTTATAAAGCTATTTCACATATATATTACATAACTAAATTCACAGTCATATATGTATAGATTTACACAATCCTGTACGTCACAAAGTCGATTCAACTTTCGACCATTTGTATTACGCATGTTCTTTCTTTCGCTCTCAATGTTTGTTTTATATCTCCCTGTATCCTTTTAAACATTATTAACATAATTATCAAGTATCTGTCTGTATAATTCAAAAAGACCCGGTGATTAATGTATGTCTTAACCGGACTCCAGCTGGGAGCCACTTTTAGTATGCAATCAAGATAACGAGCATTTTTTTCAAGCAGCCAATTTTAATGATATGTCAAAAACAAACAAAAAATTTTAAGACTAAGGCCGTGTTCACATCGAACGTCATGTACAGTAAACATGTTTACAATTACTTTATTTTAATGTATTCTGGTTTCACAGCAATTTGTTCAAATCTATACACCTGGTTTAACTATCTGTACATAACATTTGTTCACACTTGTAAACTGTAAGTCATGTAAATGCTCATTACAAAGAGTCGAATTCAAATTTTTTGGACAACTTTTCTAGCGGTTAGGGAACGAACATTTCACATAAAAAAGGTGTGTGTGTGTGTGTGTGTGTGTGTGTGTGTGTGTGTGTGTGACGAGTAGTTGACCAAACAAAATCTGAATTAAGATTTCCCCATACCTAATACATGTAATAATGGTGAAAATAATTTGATTGATACAGTGTCGAAAAAACTGATTAAAAACGTCGGCGCGAAAAAAAAGAATTCAGACTCAGAATAATATCCATAACACCCCATCCCATTTTTGATTTTGTTTGTAATTCTAAGTGCATTTTACCGGATTTGAGAAACTAGCCAAACAATACCATTTACCTCACACACTTTTTAGTAATGCATTTATCAGGGACTCGTGGATTGAGTAAAGACCAGGGGCAAATGTTTCTGTGTACGTCCAGTCGATTCGGGAAGACATTTTCAAATGAACTGTGTGTTTGGCAATGATGATGCTTTGAGTCTTGAAAAGGGGTTGATAAAGCTACCTAAAGTTTTTTTTTTTTTATATAAAAAGCAATATATCAAATTTAGACAAATAATTCTGTAATACCACAGTCCCACTAGGCCACGATCGCACTACGATCTGTGAAAAAAATGAAAATTTGACGATCGTGGTGAGGTCTTCATGATTGCGATGAGTGTGCCCAGCTTTGAACATATTCAGAACAATCGTGGTGCGGTCGTGGCGAAATCAGGTCGTAGTAGAAGCGCAGTGAGATCGCAAAGGTCGCGGTACCATCGTAGCGACAGCGTCGCGAAAGCGCGATTCTAGTCGGGGAGACTGCGCTACGATCAAACAGCAACTTTACTACGACCTTCTTACGACCATCACGTTCCAACCGTGACCAAACCACGCATCCACTACGACTATACCACTTTTATACCACGCTGTTCAATACCATAGTACGACTTAAGCACGCCCATGCCGTCCTCATCATGCTGTTCTTACAATTTGACTACGTTCATACTACTATCATCATGCTCATGGTCATATAAAATTTAAAAACATATTAAAGCTCTCTAAGTTTTGTTTGTCTGTATGTAATTTGAACCTCTTGTCCTTTTTCTCCAACGACTCAACCATGCTTGAAACATCTGTATCATCCCTAGTATCGTTCACTAAATCAGCGTCATTTGAACTTGATCGACCAGCAATAAGTTGTGATTGATGTTGGTTTGATTGATTCGACATATCTACTGGATCAGGATTCATTACTATCAGATCTCCCTCTACCTCTACCTCTCGCCCTACCACTACGCCAACGAGCTCGGGTAGATTTTGGTGGGATCACTGCGTCGTTTCCGAGAAACTAAACGTATCAATGTGAAATAGAAGGAATGATACAGTATTTATATGGAACACGTTGTTGACGATATATTACTGGGAGCGTAGTAAGATCGCAGTATGAACGTGGCAAGATCGTAGTACAGTCGAGGTAAGAGCGTGCTATAATCGCAGTAGAAGCGTGTTGAGATCGTATGGCGATCGGATAAATCGTGGTATGGTCGTAGTCAGGACCTGATGAGCATGGAAAAATCGTGATAATCGTAGTGAGGTCGCAGAATAAGCGTGGTATAATCAAAGCAGGATTGTTGTAGAAGCGTTATGAAGACGTAGTAGCATCGAGAAAACAACGAAAATCTACATTTTAATGCCGCTCATGCCGCGACCTCACCACGATCTGAATTTATTTTAGATCGCGATAAGCGTGGTGCGATTGTGGTATAGTAAGACTGGAGCTTTAAATAACTTTAATAATAATTGTTATAAATATCAACTAATTAAAATTTTTTTTAAATATACATGATAAAATGAACGTTCTAAATACCTCGTTTTGTGTACAATTAACACAAACAAGGCCTACATTGACTATCGACTGCATATAGACAAAACATGATTAAACCTACATGTTAATATTGAGTTTTATAAATGGGAACGTAATTGTGTTTAATTTACGCGTGAATTCCACTAACACAACTGTGCAATGTTCTATGCTTTATTGCTATTCAAACCCCCGGAGAGGGTACAGAACTACAACATAAAAAATATAATCATAAGTAAAAGGTATTTAGAAACAAAACATTTTCCAATATTTCGCATAAAAATAATCATACTGAAAATTGTAACCAAAATGCAAAACAGTACTAACAGCGCTTTGATTGTGTAAAATTACATAATACAGTTTTAGTCCAATCTTTAAGATTTCCTTGAAAATACATGTAGGTGTAATGTTACTTCAAATATCAATGCGGAACAAATCATAAATTGTTTGAAATGTAAAATGTGTCTATAATAAAACATCAGTAAATTATGTACCATGTAAAATTTATCCTGTTATGCATGTTATGTGTGTAAAAATATTTGAGCATAAAAAGTCTTAATAATACAAGTAATAATTTGTCTAAACATTCATTTCATTATATCAAAAAGTTACATACAAATAAACCTGCACAATCGTACAAAAATAACTTCAAATAATGTTACAGATTTCCCGTAGAGTTCAATATTTAGGACGTTCCTCGTCTCATTGAAATGCACCCATTTTACAGATAATTTCAACGCCCCGATATTATAATGTTTATAAAAAAACACTAATTAATCAAATATCACCAATAAAAAAGGTATAAACTTACTTCATGAGGGGCCAACACCTAAATTCTATGTTTTGTGACAAAGCGTAATGTGAACATCAAACGTATCCGGTGTCATATGACTAATAACCAAAAAACGGTGTTGGTAAAAATTCAACCATAGCAAAAAAAGGCAGCACACTCCCCTCCTGATTTCTTACTGAAATCACTTAATACCAAAAAATAATGTATTTGTACATGTATCTAACTAAAAAACTCTTTTAAGGTTAATTTTCAAATAAAACCTTACAATCCTTAAACAGTCTATAAACATTAAATCACTGCAGAGTCACTCAGAGAGCAAACGGATGAGTTCACAAATTGGTCTCACATAACACTTACGGTCTTTAGCCACACGAATCTGTACCTATCGGACATGATCATCACTACTCGGAAATTTTCGTTCAACAATAGCCATTGGCCAACATGTACGATTTAGTTCACGGTCTTTCAAAAGAACTATGTCACCTTCTTTAATATCATCACTTGAAGTATTACATTTACGTCGATGTTGTAAATTTGACAGATATTGTTCGCGCCACTTCTTCCAAAATTCCTGAGAAAGAACCACAACATGTTTCCATTGAGATTTGTACAATTGTTTCGTATCAAACTCGGGCAATGTCTCCGGAAGACTCCCTTCCTTTTGTGTAAGTAACGTATTAGGTGCCAGAATAGAAACTGGTACGAGCGGTCTGCAATTCACTATCGAACAAACTTCTGCTAGAAATGTTGTTAGTACTTCATGAGTTAGTTCCTTCAAGTTAGCACGCAATAACATAGCATCTAATATTTTCCTTGTCACTCCGATCATCCTTTCCCATACACCCCCAAAGTGGGATGCATGGGGAGGGTTGAAAATCCAAGTAACTTGATTGGTATTCAAATAATTCCGAATGTTTTCATCTTCAATAACAATAGAATTCATACATAACTCATCAGATGCGCCAACGAAATTAGTTCCTCTGTCACTTCTAAACTGACGCACTGGACCTCTAACAGATATGAATTTTCGCATCGCATTAATGAAAGATGAACTGCTCAGTTCCTCTACCACTTCAATATGTATGGCACGAATTACTAAACAAGTAAATAATATCGCCCATCTCTTGTGGTTTGCCTGACCACCTCTTGTCCGACTAGCTATCACGTTCCAGGGTTCAAAAGTATCCACACCTACAAAAGTAAAAGGTGGACTAGGTGTGATCCTATCTTCTGGTAAGTCTGACATAATTTGAGTTCCAAAGAGACCTCGTAGTTTCCTGCATGTAACACAGTTATGAATACAAGTTCCAACCATTCTTTTACAACCTATGATCCAGTACTCTACTGAACGAATCTTCCCTTCAGTTATATGTCTTCCTTGGTGATGAACCAATTCATGAAAGTGTCTAATAAGCAATAATGAAATGTGGCTTTTCTTCGGAACAAGCACTGGATTCCTGTCTGAATTAATTGTACATTTTTTGCCTACATTTAATCGTCCTCCTACGCAAAGAATACCATTTTCATCAAGCAAAGGCGACAGAGAAATAATTGAGCTTCCAGAAGAGACATTTCTCCCCTCCTTGAGCGAATTGATTTCTTTCGAAAAATATTCGAGTTGTGTTTCCTTCAATATGAATCTCTCCGCATCACGTAAATCATCACTACTTAGTGCACACATATGCCATCCTTTGCATTGACCATTGGGTTGACTGAATGATTTGACAATATGTCTGAGTCTTGCAATTGTTTTAACTAATCGGGACCAACTAGAAAATGACTCAAAGATTTTCACAAATTCTGTATCAGATGTCACTTCTTTATCACTTGAGTTAGTTTTACATGTAACTAACAAAGGCCTTACTTCTTTGTCATCATCTGGAGCTATCATAGAAAAACTTTCTGTATGATCAAACTTAGATTCACTTCCTTTCATAAGAAATGATGGTCCTAAGAGCCATTCACTAGTGCTTATATCTCTAGCAGAAATAGATCTGGTGGCTGTATCAGCTGGATTATCTTCGGACGGTACGTATGACCATTGACTTGGACTGGTTGATTGACGGATCATATCTATACGATTTCCAACGTAAACATAAAAACGTCTCTGTTGATTATTGATATAGCCCAAGACTATCTTACTATCAGTGTACATGAATGTAGAGTTAATTTCCAAAGTTAAGTGTCTAGTTACTGAGTCTTTAAGATTTACTGCTAAGACAGCAGCACATAGTTCTAACCTGGGAATGGTATGCCCATGAGTAGGAGCAACCTTTGCTTTTCCCTGAACAAAGCCTAGTTGAGACACTCCGTTGACATCATAAAGTTTCAAATATGCGACAGCACCAATAGCATCTTTTGACGCGTCTGAGAAAATATGGAGTTCACGACAAACAATCTGTGATGACTCAAAGGAAGTGAAACATCTCGTTATGGTCACGTTGTTCAAATGTTCAAGTGAATTCTTCGATGTACTCCACTTAAATAAATATGTTTCTGGCAATGGGTCGTCCCAGTCAGTGTGTAAGGCCATAATATCACGCATAACAATCTTTCAGCTACAGTTACAGGTGCAACAAAACCCATAGGATCATATAAACCATTTATTGTTGCCAACACACCACGTTTTGTGAATGGTTTTGATGTTGAATTTAGTTGCGAAACTCTAAAAGTAAAGCAGTCCTTTGACATGTCCCACTGAACACCAAGGCTTCTCTGAAGTGGGGCCTCATTCAGATCCAAATTTATGTTCCTTAAGTCTTTTGCAAGATCCTCCAGTGAAAAGGATTTAATAACTTCCAAATTATTAGATGAAATTTTGTGTAAACGGATGTTACCTTCTTCTTTGAGAATTTTCTTTGTTCTAGAAATTAAATCAACTGCTTCAACACTAGTATCAAAGGAACACAATGCATCATCCACATAAAAGTTGCGTTCTACAAAGTCACGCACATCTTGATCAGCCGTTTTTACACAGTTTCTAAGGCCAAAAGTGGTGACAGCCGGAGATGACTTGTTCCCAAAGACATGTCTAGTCATTCGATATTCTATCATTTCATTCTTTGGATCATTGTCTTTGTGCCAATAGAATCTCAAGTAGTTTCGTTGTTCTGGTGGGACTGAAAACCTATAAAACATCTGTTCGATATCGGCTGTGATAACAACTGGACGTTGTCGAAATCTTAGTAGTATCCCAAGTAGGCTATTCACGAGATCTGGTCCGCTAAGTAGAACATCATTGAGACTTATATCATTGAATTTGGCTGAAGAGTCAAAAACGCACCTTATGTTCCCGGGTTTCTTTGAATGATAAATAGCGAAAAGTGATAAGTACCAACACTCAGTCTTTTCTGTGATTTGAGGAGCAACTTCAGCATGACTATTTGTAAGTAATTTACCCATAAATTCATAAAATGTTTTTCCGGGTGCTTTTGAAGATTATAGTCCAGTGACTTTGCTTGTCGGAGAGCCTGCACTCTATTGTTGGGGAGTCTTATTCGATCCCGCCTAAAAGGTAGTGGAGCTGTCCAACAACCTTCTTCATCTTTGTAACTTTCATGTTCCATAAGTGCAAGAAATTCTTTGTCCTCAATTGAGAGTCCAGGAATATTATCATCAGGAGTCGTCTGAAACATATAACCATCTTTGGTGTTAAAGTTATTTTTACATGGTTCTAATGTAGTTGTACGGCCATCCTTCAATGTGAAAGTTTTCAGTACTTATACTGAATCCTGTTGTACATGTGTAGCGGACAAACAACTCTCACCAATTATTACCCATCCTAAGAAAAGTTTTTGTGCGAATGGGCAATGTGCTGTACCTAATCGTTGGTCAAGAACATGATGAGCTTTCAATAAGTCTCTACCTATTAGCAACATTATATCTGCATTATCATTAATGTCAGGAATGAAATCAGCAATGTCTCTCAAATGATCGTACGCATAAGCTATATCCGGTGACGGAATTTCAGTACGTATATCAGGAACCTGATCACACACACTCTATGAGAGTAGGTAAGTTTAATTTACAACTAGCATCAAAGGACTCTACTGCAGAATCACTTGTTCGTCTTCCATATTCAGAGAAGCTACCGGAACAAGATGATAATGTGTACGGTACCTCAGGTCCATAAATATTAAAATGTTCAAAGAATGAAGATTTTGCTAAAGATCTGTTTGATTGTTCATCTATAATGGCGTACAATAGTAAACTGTTTTCTGGTTGTCCATTCGGATACACTCTGACCAATACCGTCTTGGAGCATGATTTACTAGTGCCTTTGGTTCTTGCATATTTGTGTGCATGCAGTTATCACCTTTTGAGTGTCCTGTTCCAATTTTGGTTCTGTTTTCTGTTCCTAGTATTTTGTGGTTGGCTGTTGGTGTGAAAATTTCTCAATATGTAAAGCTGTTGGGTGTGTAGTTGACTTACAAACTTCACATGTCACAGCTGCAGTACAGTCTTTGGCTAGGTGACCCTTTTGACCACAACATCTAAAACAAAGTCCTTTACTCTTCAAAAAATCCTGACGTTCCCTTATCGGCTTTAGTCTGACTGTCGACATTTGTTTAACGTGTGATTTGTCTTATGCAATGGACAGACAGTGTCACTAGTGTTCCGTGTATACTGTTGACTTGTCGGAACAGGCAAATCAGTCTTTAGCACTGAAACATTTTGCTGCTGCCTTTGTTTTGGTTTTGTCATGTTGTGCACCTTAGCTGAGTTTATTCCTGTATCCTCATAAATAAATGATGGATCATTTTTCATGCGTGCAACTTTTCGTAAGAATATTTCAAACACTTCAAATGGTGGATATGAAGCAGAATGACATTCCTTGTACTTGTTTGCTTCTGTCGACCATTTCTCCTGCAACTGGTAGGGTAGCTTTGCGACAATAGGGTTAACTCCCGCAGACGAGTCGAAGTATGAAAATAATGGACGGTACTGCTCATAAGTTTTAATGGCTGCAATTTCAGAAACAATGTCCAATAGATCATATAATTGTTTTGGATCTTTGTATGTAATCTTAGGAAAAGACAATAGTTTTTGCTTAATTGAAGATTCAACCATTACCGGTCTTGTATAACGGTCTTGTAGTCGTTCCCATATACGGTCACGTGCTTTGGACAAGTCCAAATAGTTTGCTGAACGTATACTTACAGCAGACTTTGTCGACTCTGGTCCCAGATACTTAACCAACAGATCCACTTCCTCTGATGCTGAGAGGCTCAGCTCCTTCACCGTGTCACAGAATGATTTTTTCCACGAGCCAAAATATTCTTCCTTATCATCAAACTTTTGTATTCGAGATATCAGAAGATCTTTTTTAACAATAAATTTTGCCAATTCCTCACTAGAGTTATTGATAGTTGTCATGGTTGTAGGATAGTATGGTGCAGCTTTTGCGTTCAACGTACACGACTTAGTATCTAAAGTTTGCACAACTTTTGGATCTGGCTGTGTAGCAATCTGAGTCACTGGTGATAAATCATTATCTTGATTGTTGTTATCGTAATAAATATTCTGTTTCGGTTTCGTATCAGTTTTTTCAACAAAATCAGTTTTGGGAACTAGGATATCATCATTTGATTTTGGATCCAAAATTTTATTTTGATCAAGGACAAACTGTCGTACTCTTTTTTCTCTAGTCTCTGACAAGTGTTTATCTTCAAATTCTTCTTCACTACTTTCCATACAGTCATCTAATACTTCAAACACTTTTTGGCATTCTGCAAATTCTCGTTGAGTATTCAAAACTTTAATATTTGCTTCAACGTCGGCCTTTTGTTTTAAAAGTTCTGCTTCCTGTCGCGCATACTCCACACGAACACGCAACTCTTCTACTTTTAATTTCTGTTTAATGTATAATGAATTAACATTCGATTTGTCGGAAATTTTAGACTTTCCAGATAGTTTTGACCGAATGCTTTTGGCTTTTGACTTTAATGTTATTTTCATGGGTGGCTCACTTTTAAGCTCTGACTTAAGCTGAACAGCTGATAGTAAATCTTCTGAATCTTGTTCCTTCTGAATCACAGTAATGTTTTGTTCTGACATTGAATCCTGTTTTGAGGTTCCTTGATGTTCATCAACTCTATTAAGATAAAACTGAACTTCTTTTTCAATGTTTTTAAGTTCCTGATCATTATTTTTCATTTCAATGTCACTAAATCTTGTGCGAATTGATGATAGGTATCTATGAAAACCTTCTGAGTTTCTACGATAAAGTTCAAGTTTTTGGCGTACATGCGTATCAACATCTTATACTGTGCAGGTCCCTTCACGAATAGCTTGAATCAACAAATGAATGTCCTGTTTTACTCCGGTAAGTGTAGTCCAATATTTCTGGACAATTACTTGGTATGCCTTTTGAGCCTTTTCTGTAAGGTTCCGTTGTCGCCTAAGGGATTTGTCCGATGTCCACTCTGAAGCTGACATGATCTGATGTGAAGATGGTTCCTTGTATGAATTTTGTACTGTGCAATGTTCTATGCTTTATTGCTATTCAAACCCCCGGAGAGGGTACAGAACTACAACATAAAAAATACAATCATAAGTAAAAGGTATTTAGAAACAAAACATTTTCCAATATTTCACATAAAAATAATCATACTGAAAATTGTAACCAAAATGCAAAACAGTACTAACAGCGCTTTGATTGTGTAAAATTACATAATACAGTTTTAGTCCAATCTTTAAGATTTTCTTGAAAATACATGTAGGTGTAATGTTACTTCAAATATCAATGCGGAACAAATCATAAATTGTTTGAAATGTAAAATGTGTCTACAATAAAACATCAGTAAATTATGTACCATGTAAAATTTATCCTGTTATGCATGTTATGTGTGTAAAAATATTCTTAATAATACAAGTAATAATTTGTCTAAACATTCATTTCATTATATCAAAAAGTTACATACAAATAAACCTGCACAATCGTACAAAAATAACTTCAAATAATGTTACAGATTTCCCGTAGAGTTCAATATTTAGGACGTTCCTCGTCTCATTGAAATGCACCCATTTTACAGATAATTTCAACGCCCCGATATTATAATGTTTATAAAAAAACACTAATTAATCAAATATCACCAATAAAAAAGGTATAAACTTACTTCATGAGGGGCCAACACCTAAATTCTTTGTTTTGTGACAAAGCGTAATGTGAACATCAAACGTATCCGGTGTCATATGACTAATAACCAAAAAACGGTGTTGGTAAAAATTTAACCATAAGGCCTAGCCACAATCAGATGTGCATTTTGTGTTTCACATGAAGTCAAAAATGAGTATCACCTCAGGGAAAAACTCTTTTGATATTTTGGTTCAAAAATGGTTTAAATTATGAAAAATTGCCATCGTTAGGCTAACACTGGAAGCATTTATATAATAACATGCAGTTTTTGAAAGAAATATTTAATATTTTTATTAAATAAATGTTGTTTAAAACTGTATAATTAAATGCTTTCAAAAATGATTGTTAAAGTTAAGATTAAAAGTTACTAATTAAGTTTTAAGCGGTGTTTTTTAATTTTGGAAAATATAAAAATGTACCCATAATTCTTTACTTATCTCAATAATTTATTGATTAAGCCAAAATGAAGACACATTCTTTTAACTGAAATCCATATATCTGACTGTTTAAAACAATCAAACTATTATTAAAACTCAATTTTGACATAGTTGAATGTGTTCTCTTGAAAAAATAACGTACATTTTACCTATCAAATTAGGCTGAACTCAAGGAAATTGGATACAAATATATTGTGGTGATGTCTACGGACAAGACAATTTCAGTTAAAAAAAAATTCTGTTAGAATTAATTGTGACTATATTTATGTTGAAAATACTGAGTTTTAATTTGAATAGATAACTTTCATCACCTATAAATAAGATTTAAGTTCCATAGCAGACAAATAATTGAATTTAATACTTGTTATGTACAAGTGTCTTGTCCGTAGACACTTCCTCATCTGCTGTTAATACTGAAATGCAAAAGATAAAGTTAGAGAGAGAGAAATACTTTTTCTTCATTTGATTTAGTTAATCTTTTAAGGTATGCAGCAACTGGAATAAACAATATTGAAGTAATAAGGTATGCTTTTTGTGACTGATAATCTGACACTTTTTAAAATCCACTCCTGTAAAGTAATTTTACAAAAATTGAGAACACTTAAATTACCATTTATTATTAAAAATAAGATATTTCTAAGTTTAAACAACACATAGGACTAATTAAGACCCATAAAGCCAGGCAATATTGATAAAAATACATGTCTACGGACAAGACATGTGTCTACGGACAAGACATTCTGACATATTTTTGAATTTTTTCCTCTATTAATAGATGGTAGAAAAAAATGTTAGTAGTGTTTTCATATCTACAAAAGAACAGGAACTTAGCAATGCAACATTAATGTAATTATGCTTCCAGTTTACTAGGGAATACATGTCTACGGACAAGACATTTTTTCACTTTATTTGTATATCCAACTTTGATGGCATATATCTCCAGCTAGGGTACTTCAATTTTGATAAATGAGGTAGTTTTTGATAATGTATATACTAGAAGAGAAAACAAAACACATAATAGCATAAATTTGATTTATTTTTCTCTTTTATCACTACACTGAGCAAGCTAAAAACAAAAGTACAAAATTTCATAACAAGCGCATAGTATTCAACTTTTTATCACAACTTTGTAACCACTGAAGATTTTTTGTTGCAACAAACAGTAAAAGAAAGATGAATAAATTGTCTATAGCAATGAACCAATAATGTAGTTCAAATTAAGTTCACTTATTAACTATCAATTGATAAAAACAGCGAAATTTTAAATGAAACAACATAACGTGAAATTTTGCCCATTTTCAGCGTGTATTTTAGTGGTTTTTTTTTCAAAACGGTAACACCTATACATGATATTTGATATTCATTGTGAAGCCCTACATTCTCTTCTTCAGTTCAAAGATGTATTACTTATGTAAAGTTTATCTTCTTGTCTTTACAAGCCTATAACATAGACCCAATATGAAATGCACATCTGATCTTGGCTAGGCCGATAGCAAAAATTAAATCCGGGGCAGCACAACAACACCGAATTTAGGCCAATGTGAACACGGCCTTAAACATTCCAAAAACCTCAAAATCTTAGTTTATAAATAATACCATATCCTATGACAGAGGAATTCAACATTTTCACGACTTTTCGTGATTTTGAAAAGATGCCAATCCGTTTCATATTCCAATGATGCTAGCAGCCACTTATTTTCCGGAAGACACTGTTCGTTAATGTCAAAAATGTACAATTTAAAATTGTGTTATTTAGAGCTGAGAGTAGTGGGGGAAGTGGGGGTTCTGGGCCACTTTTGCTAATGTTAAACCTATTGGGAAAAGGTAGCCTCCTGAGAGGTAGCCTCCCGATGTGAGGCTAATTTTTATGACGTCATTTTAAGGTATTCTGACATTAATTAATTAAATTAAAACCCCACCTTAATGTGTATTAACAGATCATTCTCTGATATTACATAATATTTATTCACCTACGGCTATTAATGTGATAACATGATTATTAAATCAATATTGAAAGCGTGTTTAAACTTGACCATTATTGCATGTAGTGACCTTTAACATGTTGATACGTGTCAATAAATCCGCCATATTGAATTATTGTACAAAATTTCTAGTTGGTCTTTTGAAATCATTAAATAGTTATTATTATTGGCACTAATTAGTATAATATATCTTAATAATTATGGGGTTATTTTTTTTTCAAGTATTTGAATTCATAATATAATTGCTAAATCACTGAAAGCGTGCGTTAACTTGTCTCTGTCGTACTATATTATCAAGTTTAGACTTGTCAATAATCGGATTTAAATTAGTCGCCATGTTGAAAATATAATAAACATTGTCGCGTTATGCAGTCTTTCGAAAGAAGTAATTCATAATATTAGATGAATTAAATAATATTATTCTTTCAAAGATGAGATTGATCAAGTATTTTATTTTAATGTGTTCGATGATACAAACTGTTACGATACGTCTTTTGTTTAATATCCAACTATCATCCAATTCCGTTTATCAAAAATTAAATAGTATAAATTGAAAACTTATTTTATTATTTCCTCGATCATATTCACTTTTAAACTGAAATCTTCTTACTATAAAATGCCAAACTGATAAACAAGACATTTCAACAGTTTCTGTTGACCTCAATAACCTGGTGTGATTAAGTACATAGGTGAATGACCATTGATGTAAACATGTCAAGTAATTCTTATCAAATAATGATTATTTCAACCTTTTATTTTATTAGACTGTCTTGAACCTTTTGAGTTATATTCATTTTTGATAAACTTATTCATTAATAAATGCTTTTATTTCAAGAATGATCAATCAAAGGCCAGAAAATTAATCAGCAAAACTACATTACATGCCTTCAAAATATTTAATGACGACTTGGTGGCTGTTCACATGTAAAAACAGCGATTATACTTAAACAGACCGATCTACGTGGGATTCACTATACTCGATTTGTCAAAGACGCGTATGTACGATTTCCATCATTATTACCTGAAGAATAAATATGGGTCTAGAGCAACACTCTTGTTTACGGACACAGACTCACTATGCTACAACATCAACACTGATGATATATATCAAGATATGACGAAGGATAAACACTTGTTTGATGTGTCATAATATAGCCCCGAACATCAGCTTGATAGCACCTTTAATAAAAAGGAGTTAGGAAAATTAGTCACCCATATCCGCTGAGCAATGATGCATATCCACCGCCGCCGCCACCACCACCACATCCACCACCACCTCCACCACCACCACCACCACCACCACTATCACCACTATCACCACTATCACCACCGTCTCCACCACCTCCTCCGCCGCCGACGCCTCCTCCTCCTCCTCCTCCTCCTCCTCCGCCGCCGAAAATTGTACTTCATCATCCATTCACTATGATGTTTGCTGGACCTACTGGTTCAAGTAAAACGTTTTGGATCAACACATTATTGTGGCGAGCACGGACTATGATAAAACCACCACATGAGAGGATGATATGGTGGTATAAACGATTGCAGCAATTATTTGGTGAAATACAACAAACCATTAAAAACATTTTGTTTGTTCAAGGTTTACCTGAAAATTTGAATGATGACTCATTCATTGACTCTAGATATCCATGTTTAATCATCCTAGTCAATTGAATGAGAGACGCCACCAATAGTAAGGATTAGTGTGAATTATTTGTAGAGGGCAGCCGTTAGGAACCTTAGTGTAGCCTGTATAATGCAAAATACATTCTCGAAGGAGGGGAAAGGAGAGTCGAACCGTGAGCCAATATATAGTCATATTCAAAAACCCACGTCATCAAGTTGGGCCAGACATATTTTCTAGACAGATATATCCAAATAAGCAAAAGAAATTCATGAATAAGTACAAAGAGGGGACAGAACGACCATGTGGGAGTCTATTCATTAATCTGAAAAAGAATACACCGCTTTGAAACATGTTTTATCAGAAGGAAGATCACCAAATAGAATAAGAACAAATAAAGGACAAGAATTCAGATCAAAATGAGTAGAATCTGTCCTAAACAGAGAAATATTCAACATGTATTTGCACAAAAAACAGAAATCAAAGCTAATTACGTTGAAAGAGTTATCAAGACTATTGAATAAAAAATCATGAGATTTATCACCAGTAAGCAGTCATATGACTATGTGGATAACTTACAGAAGTTTGCTAACAGCTACAATAAAACCTTCCATAGAACGATTAGAATGGCACCAGATAAAGTCACAATATCTAAAGAGACAAACCTGTGGTGGAAAATGTATTTGCCAAAAACATTACAACCTAAGACAGAGAAAGTATGAAAACATTTCCGTTTCAAAATCGGTGATAAAGTTCGATTTACATACATAATAAATCCTTTTACCAGGAAATACGATGAGTAATGGAGCGGAGAGATATTTAAAATATCTCAAAGAATATTACGTGGTGGGCTATCAGTTTATCGACTGATTGATTTTCAAGACGAAGAAATTTCAGAAACCTTCTACCAATCAAAAGTCCAGAAAGTGGATGTTCGGGACGATGATATGTGGAAAGTTGAAAACATCCTCAAAACGAAAGGCAAAGTACCCAAGAAACAATATTATGTAAAATGGTTACACTGGCCAAAGAAATTCAACTATTGGATTAAAGCTCGTGATTTATCTGATATTTGAGAGAGTTAACGACCCAGGAAAGACTAACTTCAAGTCTCGACAGTGCACTATCTTTCGTGTAGGTGGTAAACTGTCGAGACTTGAAGTTAGTCTTTCCTGGGTAGTTAACTCTATCAAATATCAGATAAATCACAAGCTTTAATCAAATAGTTGAATTTCTTTGGCCAGTGTAACCATTTTACATAATATTGTTTCTTGGGTACTTTGCCTTTCGTTTTGAGGATGTTTTCAACTTTCCACATATCATCGTCCCGAACATCCACTTTCTGGACTTTTGATTGATAGAAGGTTTCTGAAATTTCTTCGTCTTGAAAATCAATCAGTCGATAAACTGATAGCCCACCACGTAATATTCTTTGAGATATTTTAAATATCTCTCCGCTCCATTACTCATCGTATTTCCTGGTAAAAGGATTTATTATGTATGTAAATCGAACTTTATTACCGATTTTGAAACGGAAATGTTTTCATACTTTCTCTGTCTTAGGTTGTAATCTTTTTGGAAAATACATTTTCCACCACAGGTTTGTCTCTTTAGATATTGTGACTTTATCTGGTGCCATTCTAATCGTTCTATGGAAGGTTTTATTGTAGCTGTTAGCAAACTTCTGTAAGTTATCCACATAGTCATATGACTGCTTACTGGTGATAAATCTCATGATTTTTTATTCAATAGTCTTGATAACTCTTTCAACGTAATTAGCTTTGATTTCTGTTTTTTGTGCAAATACATGTTGAATATTTCTCTGTTTAGGACAGATTCTACTCATTTTGATCTGAATTCTTGTCCTTTATTTGTTCTTATTCTATTTGGTGATCTTCCTTCTGATAAAACATGTTTCAAAGCGGTGTATTCTTTTTCAGATTAATGAATAGACTCCCACATGGTCGTTGTGTCCCCTCTTTGTACTTATTCATGAATTTCTTTTGCTTATTTGGATACATCTGTCTAGAAAATATGTCTGGCCCAACTTGATGACGTGGGTTTTTGAATATGACTATATATTGGCTCACGGTTCGACTCTCCTTTCCCCTCCTTCGAGAATGCATTTTGCATTATACAGGCTACACTAAGGTTCCTAACGGCTGCCCTCTACAAATAATTCACACTAATCCTTACTATTGGTGGCGTCTCTCATTCAATTGACTAGGATGATTAAACATGGATATCTAGAGTCAATGAATGAGTCATCATTCAAATTTTCAGGTAAACCTTGAACAAACAAAATGTTTTTAATGGTTTGTTGCATTTCACCAAATAATTGCTGCCATCGTTTATACCACCATATCATCCTCTCATGTGGTGGTTTTATCATAGTCCGTGCTCGCCACAATAATGTGTTGATCCAAAACGTTTTACTTGAACCAGTAGGTCCAGCAAACATCACAGTGAATGGATGATGAAGTACAACTTTCGGCGGCGGCGGCGGAGGAGGAGGAGGAGGAGGCGGCGGAGGAGGTGGTGGTGGAGATGGTGTTGATAGTGGTGGTGGTTGTGGTGGTGGTGGTGGTGGTGGTGGTGGTGGTGGTGGTGGTGGTGGAGGTGGTGGTGGATGTGGTGGTGGTGGCGGCGGCGGTGGATATGCATCATTGCTCAGCGGATATGGGTGACTAATTTTCCTAACTCCTTTTTATTAAAGGTGCTATCAAGCTGATGTTCGGGGCTATATTATGACACATCAAACAAGTGTTTATCCTTCGTCATATCTTGATATATATCATCAGTGTTGATGTTGTAGCATAGTGAGTCTGTGTCCATAAACAAGAGTGTTGCTCTAGACCCATATTTATTCTTCAGGTAATAATGATGGAAATCGTACATACGCGTCTTTGACAAATCGAGTATAGTGAATCCCACGTAGATCGGTCTGTTTAAGTATAATCGCTGTTTTTACATGTGAACAGCCACCAAGTCGTCATTAAATATTTTGAAGGCATGTAATGTAGTTTTGCTGATTAATTTTCTGGCCTTTGATTGATCATTCTTGAAATAAAAGCATTTATTAATGAATAAGTTTATCAAAAATGAATATAACTCAAAAGGTTCAAGACAGTCTAATAAAATAAAAGGTTGAAATAATCATTATTTGGTAAGAATTACTTGACATGTTTACATCAATGGTCATTCACCTATGTACTTAATCACACCAGGTTATTGAGGTCAACAGAAAGTGTTGAAATGTCTTGTTTATCAGTTCGGTATTTTATAGTAAAAGGATTTCAGTTTAAAAGTGAATATGATCGAGGAAATAATAAAATAAGTTTTCAATTCATACAATATATTATATGATTAACGGAGGGATGATAGTTGGATATTAAAACAATAAATAACAGTATGTATCATCGAACACATTAAAATAAAATACTTGATCAATCTCATCTTTGAAAAAATAATATTATTTAATTCATCTAATATTATGAATTACTTCTTTCGAAAGACTGCATAACGCGACAATGTTTATTATATTTTCAACATGGCGACTAATTTAAATCCGATTATTGACAAGTCTAAACTTGATAATATAGTACGACAGAGACAAGTTAACGCACGCTTTCAGTGATTTAGCAATTATATTATGAATTCAAATACTTGAAAAAAAATAACCCCATAATTATTAAGATATATTATACTAATTAGTGCCAATAATAATAACTATTTAATGATTTCAAAAGACCAACTAGAAATTTTGTACAATAATTCAATATGGCGGATTTATTGACACGTATCAACATGTTAAAGGTCACTACATGCAATAATGGTCAAGTTTAAACACGCTTTCAATATTGATTTAATAATCATGTTATCACATTAATAGCCGTAGGTGAATAAATATTATGTAATATCAGAGAATGATCTGTTAATACACATTAAGGTGGGGTTTTAATTTAATTAATTAATGTCAGAATACCTTAAAATGACGTCATAAAAATTAGCCTCACATCGGGAGGCTACCTATCAGGAGGCTACCTTTTACCCATAGGTTTAACATTAGCAAAAGTGGCCCAGAACCCCCACTTCCCCCACTACTGCTGAGCAAACCAAGAAGCACAAATTTGCCTGTATCGCTTCCCTGGCGATGTTTTCTATGCACATACTATAGTTTACATTGTGTGTTTCTGATATTTTTTTAAAACTGCAAACTCAGATACAATAAACGTTTAGAGATAATGCCTCCAAAAGAGGTTGTCAAAAATATTCTGAGTAGATAGATCCCGTCATGCATTCTTATCATTTTTGCATTTTACACGTGACCCTAGATCAAACAGTTTTTTGAAATAATATTAAACAGTGCCAACCAATGAAAAAGTATATGTTTCAGTGACGAGTTAAAACCAAGCTCATCTTCTAGAAATACATCTAATACTATATATTATTTAATTTCCTATTTTGTTTCCGTTTAGATATAATGACTACACAGAATTGTATTCTAAGATTAGCATTGTTTGTGATTATTGAGCTTATAAAGGGTGTTTTAAACACGCAGCTTTGATCAAATTTTGCTATTTTAAATTTTGACATTTTTATATCGCCCATATATCATGTATATCATTCAATTATCCATATTTTCTTATCAGTAAACCATATATCCATATTTTCTTATCAGTAAACCATATATCCATATTTTCTTATTAGTAAACCATGTATCCATATTTTCTTATCAGTAAACCATATATCCATATTTTCTTATCAGTAAACCATGTATCCATATTTTATTATCAGTAAACCATATATCCATATTTTCTTATCAGTAAACCATGTATCCATATTTTCTTATTAGTAAACCATATATCCATATTTTCTTATCAGTAAACCATATATCCATATTTTCTTATTAGTAAACCATGTATCCATATTTTCTTATCAGTAAACCATATATCCATATTTTCTTATCAGTAAACCATGTATCCATATTTTATTATCAGTAAACCATATATCCATATTTTCTTATCAGTAAACCATATATCCATATTTTCTTATCAGTAAACCATGTATCCATATTTTCTCATCAGTAAACCATATATCCATATTTTCTTATCAGTAAACCATATATCCATATTTTCTTATCAGTAAACCATGTATCCATATTTTATTATCAGTAAACCATATATCCATATTTTCTTATAAGTAAACCATGTATCCATATTTTCTTATCAGTAAACCATTTATCCATATTTTCTCATCAGTAAACCATATATCCATATTTTCTTATCAGTAAACCATATATCCATATTTTCTTATCAGTAAACAATGTATCCATACTTTCTTATCAGTAAACCATATATCAATATTTTCTTATCAGTAAATCATGTATCCATATTTTCTTATCAGTAAACCATATATCCATATTTTCTTATTAGTAAACCATATATCCATATTTTCTTATTAGTAAACCATATATCCATATTTTCTTATCAGTAAACCATATATCCATATTTTCTTATTAAAAAACCATATATCCATATTTTCTTATCAGTGAACCATATATCCATATTTTCTTATCAGTAAACCATATATCCATAATTTATCATTAGTAAACCATGTATCCATATTTTCTTATTAGTAAACCATATATCCATATTTGCTTATTAGTAAACCATATTTCCATATTTTCTTATCAGTAAACCATATATCCATATTTGCTTATTAGTAAACCATATATCCATATTTTCTTATTAGTAAACCATATATCCATATTTTCTTATTAGTAAACCATGTATCCATATTTTCTCATCAGTAAACCATATATCCATATTTTCTTATTAGTTAACCATATATCCATATTTTCTTATTAGTAAACCATATATCCATAATTTATCATTAGTAAACCATATATCTATATTTTCTTATCAGTAAACCATATATCCATAATTTATCATTAGTAAACCATGTATCCATATTTTCTTATTAGTAAACCATATATCCATATTTGCTTATTAGTAAACCATATATCCATATTTTCTTATCAGTAAACCATATATCCATATTTGCTTATTAGTAAACCATATATCCATATTTTCTTATTAGTAAACCATGTATCCATATTTTCTTATTAGTAAACTATATATCCATATTTGCTTATTAGTAAACCATGTATCCATATTTTCTTATCAGTAAACCATATATCCATATTTTCTTATCAAAAAACCATGTATCCATATTTTCCTATCAGTAAACCATGTATCCATATTTTCTTATCAGTAAACCATGTATCCATATTTTCTTATCAGTAAACCATATATCCATATTTGCTTATTAGTAAACCATATATCCATATTTTCTTATCAGTAAACCATATATCCATATTTTCTTATCAGTAAACCATGTATCCATATTTTCTTATCAGTAAACCATATATCCATATTTGCTTATTAGTAAACCATATATCCATATTTTCTTATCAGTAAACCATATATCCATATTTTCTTATCAGTAAACCATGTATCCATATTTTCTTATCAGTAAACCATATATCCATATTTTCTTATTAGTAAACCATATATCCATATTTGCTTATTAGTAAACCATGTATTCATATTTGCTTATTAGTAAACCATATATCCATATTTTCTTATCAGTAAACCATGTATTCATATTTTCTTATCAGTAAACCATGTATCCATATTTTCTTATCAGTAAACCATATATCCATATTTTCTTATCAATAAACCATATATCCATATTTTCTTATCAGTAAACGATATATCCATATTGTCTTACCAGTAAACCATGTATCCATATTTTCTTATCAGTAAACCATGTATCCATATTTTCTTATTAGTAAACCATGTATCCATATTTTCTTATCAGTAAACTATATGTCCATATTTTCTTATCAGTTAACCATATATCCATGTTTTCTTATTAGTAAACCATATATCCATATTTTCTTATTAGTAAACCATATATCCATATTTGCTTATTAGTAAACCATATATCTATATTTTCTTATCAGTAAACCATATATCCATAATTTATCATTAGTAAACCATGTATCCATATTTTCTTATTAGTAAACCATATATCCATATTTGCTTATTAGTAAACCATATATCCATATTTTCTTATCAGTAAACGATATATCCATATTTTCTTATCAGTAAACCATGTATCCATATTTTCTTATCAGTAAACCATATATCCATTTTTTCGTATTAGTAAACCATATATCCATATTTTCTTATCAGTAATCCATATATCTATTTTTTCTTATCAGTAAACCATGTCTTCATATTTTCTTATTAGTAAACCATATATCTATATTTTCTTATCAGTAAACCATGTATCCATATTTTCTTATAAGTAAACCATATATCCATATTTTCTTAATAGTAAACCATATATGGATATTTTCTTTTTAGTAAACCATGTATCCATATTTTCTTATTAGTAAACCATATATCCATATTTTCTTATTAGTAAACTATGTATCCATATTATCTTATTAGTAAACCATATATCCATATTTGATTATTAGTATACCATATATCCATATTTTCTTATCAGTAAACCATATATCCATATGTTCTTATCAGTAAACCATATATCCATATTTTTTATCAGTAAAGCATGTATCCATATTTTCTTATTAGTAAAACCATATATCCATATTTTCTTATTAGTAAACCATGTATCCATATTTTCTTATTAGTAAACCATGTATCCATATTTTCTTTTTAGTAAACCATGTATCCATATTTTCTTATTAGTAAACCATGTATCCATATTTTCTTATTAGTAAAGCATGTATCCATATTTTCTTATTAGTAAACCATATATCCATATTTGATTATAAGTAAACCATATATCCAAGTTTAGGTCCCCTTAAGATGAATATAATTTCCTATTAAGATTGGAGATAACTTATGTTGTGTATTTTTGTTTATGTATAAATAGCATTTTATAAATAATTTATTACAAACCTTAACGTTTAAACCCATCCAAGAACAAACCACTAATTGTATTTTATAGAAATTTATATATCTATGAATATTGTTCTGAAATAATTGTACTTCCATATTTGTAGTGATAAGTTTTTTTTTCTTTTGTCTTGTTTTCCAATACGTAATTGTACTTTTAATTAGTGTGATCAGTGGCATAGCTAGGCTATTTTCAGTGGCGGATCCAGAAATTTTCATAAGTGGGGGCCCACTGACTGACCTAAGAGGGGGCCCGCTCCAGTCACGCTTCAGTGATTCCCTATAAAAGCAACCAAATTTTTTCCCCAAAAGGGCCCCCCTATATCCGCCTCTGAAAATTTTGTTTAAGTGTACGACCCAACTTTGAACATACTTTCGGGACTATTTAAAAAAAAAATCTTTTATGTTCAATGTATTCATTGTGTTGATTTGGAATCTAAGGGACATTAGTGTTAGAGAAAATATCCAAACCAGTCACTTTAAGATATGTTTAAAAGGAACCGTGGGGTAAAGCAATTACTCAATTAAAACCACTTTTTGTGCAATTGTCGTTCATGGATATTTAATGATTATTTTGCATAGATGTTTAGGTGCATTATAAAGATTCGCAAAGGGTTCCTCGGAACCGTGGTTATTGCCTGGGATTATCGTTTCCCTCGAAACTTGAATCCATTTGTCAGTCCAGTACAGGTTTCATCACTATATCTGAATTTTTCAAAATCGTCATTTTAAAAAAATAATAATCATTGACCGTCTGTTAATTGCTAAAAGATAAGTCCGTATTGAAAAATGAAACAAATGTACTTTCAAAATTTTATTTAGTTTAAATATTTCATTTTTCATTTTTATTTTTTGGTTTAAGATAAAAACATGGGTAACTGTTTATTTCAGATGAGGGTGAGTATCAAGGAGCATATCGTGAGTGGGTGTATCCTTGAAGTTTTCTGTAGTAGTGTTTTAAAGTAATTGTCTTAGTCTGTTGCTATGTGTGTTACATTTGAATGTTGTGTCGTTGTACTCCTATTATATTTAATGCGTTTCCCTCAGTTTTAGTTTGTTTTTTGTCCATAGATTTACGATTTTTGAACAGCGGTATACTACTGTTGCCTTTATTCAGACGATAATTTGTTCCAGTCTTTGATGGTTTGAGAGACAGTGGCTGATCCACGGGGGGGGGGGGGGGGGGGGGGGGTCCGGGGGTTGGAACCCCCTTTTTGTGGACGATCAATGCATTTGAATGGGAGCATATAGTTGGAACCCCTCCCCCTTTACTCTGGGTTGGGACCCCCACCCCTTTTTTTAAATGGCTGGATCCGCCACTGAGAGAAAAAAGAAAATTTATAGCGGTCTTTTTTTCATTGAATTTGTCTGTTAGATTGGCGGATCTCGTAGTAGACTGACTCTGGTGTAATACATTATGCGATGGAATGGCTATATTTTCATGTTCAATTTTGTGGAACATTATAAGTCTTGTTCGTAGTCGGCGTTCGTGTAATGTTGGCCAGTTCATGGTGTCTATAGCATCTCAGACACACTGCTGTTGTTGTGATGTCTGTTGCACACATATCTTGTCGCCAGTCTCCGTACTTTTTCTAGTGATTTTATATTTTCGTTTGTACATGGGTCCCATACAGAACAACATTATTCTAACTTTGGTTTTTTAATTGTTTGCGATTGGACTTTAAGGTTTCATCTGATGAAACTTAATGATTTATTTGCTTTTGCGGCGGTTTGTTGGATGTAGGTGTTCCATTTTAGTTCTGCTGAAATGGTGATACTAAGTATTTAGCATGTTTACCGATTATAAAATGTGTCCATATATATTGTAATAAAAGTGGATGGGATTTTTTGTTGTTGTTATATTCATGATGTTACACTTGTCCGGATGGAAAGACAAAAACCGATCTTGTTCCCATTGTATGGCAGCTTCTATGTCTTCTTGAAGCTAGAGGCAGTCGTTATGAGTTTTAATTTGTCCGTAGACTATACTGTCATCTGCGAAAAGTCTGATTTTGCTCTCTTGGATGTACTGTGGGAGATCATTAATGTATATTAAGAATACAATTACAAGCTATTGAAGAAAGATTTACAAGACTGGTGTTCTTTAACCCAGATCTTTTTATTCATTGAGAATAAAATATTTTTTTTTACCAGAATTCAAGTGTACGCCCGAGCGTTTTGACGTAAACGTAGCTACGCGCCTGGTGATATGGTTGTCATTATTCTTATTTTTATCTACACTGTTAAACTAGGAATGAAATGTTTTTGTCAGAGTTACCAAAAACATTATAAAATAGTTCACATTGAAGATTTGAAGACATTCATGAAATAGGACAAAACATCATTTGAAATATGTTACAATGGAAATATATGCAGATGATATTCTCAAAATTCTGACTTATAAAATATATTAATCTAATAAAAGAGGCACAAAATATACCAGAGGGACAGTCAAACTGATAGATTGAAAATAAACTGACAACGCCATGGCTAAAAATAAAAAGACAAAAAAAAAAAAAAAATAATAATATTACAGAAGATACAACATAGAAAACTAAAGCCTAAGCAACGCGAACCCCACCAAAAACTGGGCATGATCTCAGGTGCTCCGAAAGGGTAAAAAGATCCTGCTCCACATGTGGCACCTTTCGTGTTCTTTAGGTTATAACAAATCCGGTAAATAGTCTAAAACTGTATGTCACATTTATGTAAAAGGAAGGGTATAGTAGTTACGACATAAGGAACATATCCGATATCATCTGTAAAACGGCTTTTTTATAACGGTCAATCAACTCGTGATGGCGTCCGTTAAATTAACGGTGGGATGATTTCAATTCTTCCTTTAATAGCTTCCTTGTAAGCAGTAATCCTCTATCAAGGAAATTACGATATGAAATACAAGCCCGGGAATATCCTATCAATTAGGAGATATATTCTCCGTATGCAGGCGCTGCTGGAATGTTCCTATATAAAAATGGAAAGTTTACAATTGGGAAGCTGAAATCATCTCATATGTCGTAAAGTTTTACTTTCAACCGACCCTCATTGTCAATATTGTAAATAAAATCATATAAAACAGCAAAATTTTATTCAAAAACTTACCACGGCATTTCCATTAAAATAAAAATGTATCAAAGGTTTATCGTACGGCCTTCAACAATTAGCACAGACCATACCACATAGTCAGCTATAAAAGGACCCGAAATGACATATGTAAAACTATTAAAACGAGAAAACTAACGGCCTAATTTATGAACAAAAAATTAACGAAAAAAAATATGTAACACATCAAGAAAAATTACAACCACTGAATTACTGGCTCCTGACCTCGGACAGACACATACATATACAAAATGTGGCGGGTTATACATGTTAACGGGATCTCAATCCTCCTACTTACCTAGGGCAGTAGTATAACTGTACAATATAGGAACGAACTATAAAAATCAGTTGAAAAAGGCTCAACTACTCAGATGGATACAAATAGAAACACAAATAGAAACTAGATTTGTAATTGCTAGCAATAACGGATGGTACCCTTCCCCATTGCCAGGGTAACGACAGCCATTTTGAAAATTCAAAAGTCAAACAGCGCATCTACACATGCCAATGTACATTGATGTAAAATTTTATAAAGTTTGGAGCATTTTGAAATTTTTGAAATTTTTGCTGTTTCCATGGTAACGGTTACCATTTCCAAAATTCCAAAGACAGGTGCCACTTTGAAACATGCCATGCTACATATCCATGTAGTTTCATTGAGTTTGACCTTCCTTGTTTACGGAGTAAATACTACTTGAAGGTTTTCCCATAGGGTTTAATGCTAAAGATATTTAGTTTCCATGGCAATATAGTAGTTCCAAAGATTCTCAAAATCCTCTAAAACCTGTATATAGTAGACACCAACAATATATAAAAATTTGATGATTCTAAGTTCAGGCATACTCAAATTATTCACCAAAAACAAAACAAATATTTTTCACATATGTTCTGTTTCCATGGTAACGGTTGCTATCTTGAAAATGCCATACCCCGATTGCAAATCTGCACATGCTGGTTAACATTATGGTATAGTTCCATAACATTTGGTTCATCCAATTCCAAAATATAAGCTGGACAAAAAAGTGGAAGAAAAAAAATAATAAGAAAAAAAGAAACGTAGAATAACAATATGTCACCCCAACTCTGTTGAGAGTGCCATAATGATGTCTGCTCTATGGTCGGGTTGTTGTCTCTTTGACACATTCCCCATTTCCATTTTCTTTTTTACATATAACAAAAACACAATGTGGACGTGGCCAGATACTTGTATACCCCAACAACAAAAAGACAATAAGTAAGGATCTGAGAATACTCGCAGTTACTGATAGCTAGTTCAAAGCCACTAACAACTAAAACTCATGCATCTAAGACTAAATAATCAATCAGTGCACATCATACAATAGATTTAGTGTAAATTCGTTATCAACAGTCAGAGAAAAACATGACCTTGTCATACATGTAGTGTGGAATAGTTTTCTCAAATTATTTTCTTTAAGCAGTGTGGTTACGATTGATTAATGTTTTTTACTTTTGTAAATGAGTCACTTTTGTATTGCTCCCACGACATGATTGACTGTACTCCTCAACATAAATACACTTATCATAGATACCAGGGAAGAACTTGGGAATTGACGCCAGGCGCGCGTTTCGACTACAAAAGACTCATCAGTAACGCTAGAATAAAAATTATTAAAAAGACAAAATAAAGTACGTAGTTGAAGAGCATTTAGGACCAGAAATGACATAACTTAGAGCTAGTATAAGGGTTTACCCTTTCCTCCATTAATTGTTTTTTTGCATACTTGATTCGCATAGGATTTTTTGTTAATAAAATGCTAAAAATATGCTTTAAAGTATAAAGACATTGTGAAAAACAACTATTTCATCAAATAGATTTAACCCCAAGAGTGACTGGGTTATAGAAATATGGTCACTTGGTCTTCTCCCGACCGGCAGCAAAACGCTTGCTGAAGTGGGGCGTCCGTTTGGCTGTGCGGGATGTATCAAGTTCGCAGTCACGTCCGGTCAGAAAGGGGGCGTTAAATCCGATGCCTCGTGTAGAGAGTGCCACGCTCTTTGCACGTTAAAAACCCTTACAACAACTCTTTGAGGGGTCCGTAGGTGGCCTGTTGCAAGACAAAATTTCTGTCCCTATCCAATATACCCTCATTTCCCAGTGGCAGTCCAAATTTTCCCGACCATCATTCTAGATGGCCTCTATTACAACAACCAACCTATTGCATTTATTGTGAACTTGTTCTCGTCCTGAATATGCATGAAATATTTGCCACTGGACGTTAAGCAACCAACAATCAATCAATCAATCAAATAGATTTAAGTCGGATATTCATCTGATATTCCGTTTCATATTGGATACTAATTTTATCAAGTATACTGCAGACACTTTGTAGTCAAAGCGTTTCAACTGAGGTAATACACAGGCGTCAAAAGGCGTCATTATGGAGTAAAGGGGTGGCGTCAAAAGGCGTCATAATGGAGGAAAGGGTTAACAAATTGTGACTGGAGTGGAGAGTTGTATTACATGCACTCATACTACATCTACTTATATCTATTCAATGTAGGATTGTTTTTTTTATTTTTATAAATAGCCCTTAGAAAGTGTTTTTTTCCGGCTAATCTATACTTATTTAATAATTTGAACATACAAATCTTTGTCAGTTCTTATCGAGGTTAACAGATATGAGTGTTGTTTTTCATTCAAATATGTGTAGTGAAATTGCTGAGCTAAATCGGAACGTCCATTCTGATAGAGAAAACGATGATTATGACGTTATAAATCAAGAAGCGTCTGATGCTAATATGAATATCTGTGAAAACAACAATGATGAACACTACCAAGGCATTGAGAACAGAGAAGAGACGAACTATGACACCCTACAAACGTTAGATGAAAACACAAAGGATCAAAGACTATTCAGATGGAAAGTGGTCTCTCTCTTATTATTGTTATTAACACTAATTGGATGGACTCTATGTCTGTATTTCGGATACGTTCCAAACAAATGTACAATGAATGATAATTATATCAATCCAGAAGCTTTATCGAATTATATCTGGCATAGAGGTGGATTTAAACCGTGTCGTGAAGGCTGGAATTTTAATGATAAGTCTTTTGGATGTTATTATATCAGTGACAATGCATTGACATGGAGCGCCGCAAACGAGGTCTGCAGAAACATGTCTTCTTGTCTGACTGACATTATTACTATTGAAGATTTGAACTGGATAGGAAATTACGGAAATGTATCGTTGCTCGGTGCGTGGGTCGGTGGTAGGCAACATGGTCATGTGTATCAATGGGAGTGTCAACAATACAACTATCAAAAGCAAATTAATCCATATTCAGTACTTTGGGCCAATGGAGAGCCCAAACCGGATAAAACCACACAATGTGTTCAGATTTGGAAGATTTCCACAGGGTTCTGGTTAGATGACCATGGCTGTTACTTATCAAAGCGTTTTGTTTGCAAATCATTACCTTTAATCAGATAAAGATTGTTGAATATACCTGTTATTTAAATCAAGTTATTTCAAAAAGCTCTTGTAATAGTATGTTGTTTTTTGTTTTGGTTTGTGTTTTGACAAATCATGAATAAAAATGTATAAAATTTAGATTGTACCTAGATGAAAAACATGTGTATCCCCCATGCATACTATTTTTACACTGTATTGTAAATGTACATATAGTTATAAAGTAATACGATTCTTTTGATCCAAATAGACGAGTATCATCGTGAAACTGGCGAAGCGATCTCATACAAATCAAAATAACATTATCCTAAATATACAGTTTTGGTACTGTTCGTTCATCACCCACCAATCGATTGGTCGATCAAGGTCTAGGAATTTTGATCGATACAATATTCATAAAGTTTGTATTTGATTTGAAATGTAATGAATTGATTCCCAATGTAGATTATCTTTTTCATCAAATCAACTCAATCAGTTCATTCTTAAGTAGTTACAAATTAAATGCGCAACATTTCTTGTGTAGGTGTGTCAATGTCTGATGATACCTGTCGGCCGGTGGCCGATGCTGACATGTCTAAAATAACATTTCACTAAAAATGTAGGAGTGGGAATTATATTGAATTCACCTTGGCTGTCCGTTTGTCCGTTCGAACTTCCACCCGGTAAAACGTGCACTCTTCTTGGGTACAATTACACAAAATGAATTAAGATTTTGTCAGCTGTTTAACATTGAGGTTTGAAAGTGAAGAAAAGTAATGCGTGAGAACATATTTGTTTGAATCACTAATTTTGTACCTAAGTTAGGGCGTTTTTTCTCGTTTAAATTGTTTTACGTTTGTCATATCGGCGCTTTGTATAGCTGACTATACGTGACGTCCCTTGAGTTGTTAATTTATGTGTCGTTTGGTCTCTTATAGGGAGTTGTCTCAATAGCAATCATACCACATCTTCTTATTTTTATTAGAATAAAGTGTTTATTTCCGATGCAAAGATCCTACGAGTGTATGAATCAATTTCAATTCGAATGACGTGACTAGATTAAATCAATGTTCAACTTTAAATGACTGCAAAACATAAATCAATCATCATAAAGGTTGTTCAAATCTACTTTTTTACACAAATGAAGTGAATCGAATTAAACATATTTTTTTTATTATAGTGTAAGTAATAAATCATTGACATGGACCGGCGCTAACGAGTTCTGCAGGAACATGTCTTCTTGTCTGACTAACATTTTGTCTCTTGAAGATATGAACTGGTTGGGAAATCTCACAAATGATAACATGTGGGTCTGTGGCAATCAAAATGGACACACGTATCAATGGGAGTGTCAACAATACAACTTTCAAAAACAAATTCGTCCAGGCTCAGATATTTGTGCCAAAGGAGAGCCAAAACCGGTGAACACAAGACAACGTGTTAAAATTTTGGATGCTTCAGACAGGGTTCTGGTTAGATGACAAGCCCTGTAGCTATTGAAATCGATTTGTTTGCTAATCTGTACCTGATCTGATCAAGTGACTACATACATCATTGTTTCAATTGAATAAAGAGTCGAATTATGAAAGTCATGTACATAAACTTATTTAAAAATCGTTTTAATTGTATATGGCTTTTTTTTTATTGTTGTTGTCGAATCTTAAATGGAAATGTAGAAAATTTTGTTTGTAATCCGATGAACAAAGCGTACCTCCGTGTAAAATTATTTAAATGTTTTTGTAATGATATATTTATGTATGTATTCAAATCCCAACAAACAATTTTGACAATGAATCCGAAGAAGCAGTCTCGTTCAAAGCAAGTTCAAACAAAACTGCATTATCCTGAATACTGTGGATTATGTTCGTTGGATAAGAATTATCGTGGTTTAATGGGGAAAAAAGGTGAACCAGGAATATAAATGTTCAACGCATAAAACATTTTCTATTAGCTTGTACGTCAATGCAAGTTTTACTCAATCCACGAATATTAATATCCACGAAAATAAATTAATCCAAAGTAGATAATTTGTAACTGATCTTTAAGCATGTATCAATAATTTAATAAATCAAATTCCAGTCCTAGGACTTTTAGTGGATAAAATATCTATAAGGTTTGTATTCGAACTACAATGTGATTTTGACACATAAAACGATTTACAATAAGATGCTACCAATGCTAATTTGTAAAAGATATAAGATTCCTTAAGAGTGGGATTTTTATTGCGCCCACATTGTTCATCCGTTTGTAGGTTTGTACAGTGACTAATTTTAAAGTGAGAACACTTGTTGGCTCGCTTATAAACCAAGTTCATTAATTCTTCTCCTTAAATTTGAAATATTTAATAAAAGGAACTATTTATCCTTCTTGTAAACATGACTACTTTCGGTCCTTAATGAGGTTTGTGTTGTAAACAAAAATATGTAAACAGCATGTAATAAATTTCATGCGTCTGAAACGCTTTTTTGCTTTATGTTAAAAAAAGAGGGACGAAAGATACCAAAGGGACAGTCAAACTCATAAATCTAAAACAAACTGACAACGCCATGGCTAAAAATGAAAAAGACAAACAGAAAAACAATAGTACACATGACACAACATAGAAAACTAATGAATAAACAACACGAACCCCACCAAAAACTAGGGGTGATCTGAGGTGCTCCGGAAGGGTAAGCAGATCCTGCTCCACATGCGGCACCCGTCGTGTTGCTTATGTGATAACAAATCCGGTAAATAGTCTAATTCGGTAGGTCACATTCAGGAAAGGGAAGGGGATTGTAGTTACGACGTAAGGAACATATCCGATATCATTTGTGATACGGTTATTCCATAACGGTCAACCAACTCGTGATGGCGTCCGTAAAATTTACGAAGGGATGATTTCAACTTCACCATTTGGAACTCTTGGTTTAATAGCTTCCTTGTGAGCAGCAACCCTCTATCAAGAAAATCATGATAGGAAATGCAAGCACGGGAATATCGTATCAATTGGGAGATATATACCCCGTATGCAGGTGCTGCTGGAATGTTGCTACTTAGAAATGGAAAGTTCACAATTGGGTAAGCTGAAATCATCTCTTTTGTCGTAAAGTTTTGTTTTCAACCGACCCTCATTGTCAATTTCTAGATGTAAGTCAAGATATGAGGCCGACTTAACTGTATCTGTAGTATCCTTTATCTCTAGCTCGATTGGATAGATGCGTTCCACATAGTCACCAAATTTTGAATTATTTAGTGAAAGAACATCATCTATATAGCGAAACGTAGAGTTAAAGGATAGTGCTAACTTCTTATCTTTCTTCCTAAGAAGTTCCTGCATGAAGTCAGCCTCATAATAATAAAGAAACAAGTCGGCAAGTAGAGGGCACAGTTTGTTCCCATTGGAATGCCGACAGTCTGTTGAAAAACACGTCCTCCGAACGTAACAAATATGTTGTCAATCAAGAAATCAAGCATCTTGATAATATCAGTTTCAGAGAATTTTTTGTTCGAATCAGAGTGATCCTTTACAAAGTAGGATTTATCCCTCCCTAAGACAAGATACTTGTATCTACGTTGGCCATTCTTTTTTACGAAGCAAAGCAATACCAACTCTTTCAATTTGTCTTTTAGTTTGGAATGTGGAATACTAGTGTACAGAGTAGAAAAGTCAAATGTTTTAATACTGTTACAAGATGAAAGAGAGTTAGATTGTATGTACTCTAAAAGATCTTTGGAATTTTTAAGTATCCACATCTGATTCACGCCCCCTCTAGAATAGGCAGTTTCACAATAACTTTGAAGCCCGTCTTTGATTGCTGATAAAATAGATGTTAATAATTTAGAAAGAGGTTTCGTGGAGCACTTGGAAGACCCAGCAATATACCGTTGTTTGTAAGGACACTTATGTAGTTTAGGTATCCAATACAGTGATGGCAGATCCAGTTCGTCATCTTTGGTTGAAATTCCAAAGGAACACAGAACAGACCTATGATTATCCAGGATTTCCTCTTTGGTAAGTGTCGTGAGTGTATATGTTGAGTTTCCAAGTGAATTGTCAATACCTAATTCGTTTATCAAGCAGTTAATGTAATGAGTTTTACATAATGTTCAGTACTTTTTTTTTTGTGGCCTGATTTGTGAAGGTTTTGCTGTATCTATGTCGCTTCACTAGCATGATCTTGCCTGTTTTTATTGGACTTGTAATTCTTGTTTTCTTATTATCTCCCTTTTTCCTGGATTGTATCATAATTTATGAGGTCTATAAACAATGCACCATAAGCAGTGGCATGTTATAACCTATTTGGAATAAGATTTTATATCTGGTGACTGACCCATTATTTTAGAAGACTATGTTATTTATGTTTTTATGCTTTTTTGTTTGTTCGCCAGAGATATTTGTTAGCTGCATCATAACTCATCAACCCACCTCAAATGGACAACCCACGACGTCTTATTTCATTAAAAATTTACTGTGATGTCATATTACAGGATCTTCTATAATTTGTTGGCGACAAACTAAAGGAAATAGATACTTTTAAAATTTAATTTTCAAATTGATTTGAAAAATAATATTATATGTCATCATACGTAAATAACAATGAAGGGTACTTAAATTCTTTATTCTTTTTAATATTTTGTATTACAAGTTTGACCTTAAATTAAGCATTCTTAAATTATTCCTCCTTTATATTTAAGCATCCAAGTATTCTCTATTCTTTTTTGTGTTGTCCATTTTTCTGTAAGATTGTCTATCCCTTCACCCCGTACAGACCCTCTTCCATCTAATGTGTATGGATTATGCATAATGACGCGAATTAACTTCCTTATAGACATACTGTACGCTTACGTTTGGAAAACTACTTATATAGTAACTTTCTCATCATTGCTTCTATTAATACGTATAAACAATCACCAGCGATAAAAAAGGCAAAATACAACTAGAAAGCAACATATAAAAGCTTCAACAATTATCTATTCGATCTTTTCTATCTGTTTTGTAAATATACAGCGCTGGATGTAAGTATTAAGCACTGGATTTAAGATCTTTAGCACTTAACTCAAATCAGAAGCACTTAACTTAAATCAACAACGCTGGATTTAAAATCTACAGTTCGTAACTTAAAATCTACAGTACTTGAATTTACCTCACCATTGCCTGCCGTGTGATCTACAGTGCTGGACTTTACACAATCATCGATTGACGTAAAATCTACTGTCATAAGTTGCATTACTCAGATAAACATCTAAAGCGCTGAACTTGATATCTAGACTGGTGGATTAAAATCTCCATCGCTGGATTTTTAATCTGCAGCAATTGACTTTAGAAACCGGGTATCCCGATCTAAAATCCGTAGAAGGATTTGAATCCCGAGGATCAATCAATGAAAAGATTGAAATTGTCAGAGGTTCAAATATGTTTCCGATTCACACGGACAGACTAAAATTCCTCTGTGGGAACCCTGATTTTACTTGTCCACCGTTTCAATCTTTTTATCAATTCCACCTTGATATTTAGACTCTTTGCGGTTTCGGATTTAGAAATTAAACGTGATTTTTAAAACTCAATAGATTTAAGAAGATGTGCAAATAGGACAATTCTCTCGTCCAAGTAGAAATGTGTAAAAGTAAACCGCTTAACACTGAGCCTTGGCTCACACCGTACAGGAAGCTATAAAGGGCCTCAATAGTGACATGTAAAACAAACTTTATACCGACCGTGCAAGGGCTGTATAGCCAGTCAAGGTCGTTAAAAACTTCCATTTTTTTGTAAAAAAAAACATTCAAACGGGAAAACCAACAGGTTAGTCTATATACAAGTCTTTATATCTATATTAGATGAAAAGTGCTCCGTAGAACAGTCATGTTAACATTCTCGTCATAAATAGAAAGTACAGGAAGTCGGTTATTATTGAACATTCATAGGAAAACCATATTATGACCATTCTATTTCCTCATCATTGGAATTTTGTATTATATAAATTCATATCTTTCATAATGTATATTCCCATTTATAAATATTATATTTGGAAAGTTTTAACTCAATATAAGAATACAATTATGCAATTTTATTTTTATTTTTATTATAATGATAATGAATGACTATTATTTAACCATGATGATTTGTTTTTTATTCAATATTATAGGTAAGATATACTGTATACTGTTTTCACAGTTTAGATTTGTATTGATTTGCAGCGATAAAATAAAAATATGTTTAACAATTTCTTGATGAATAAAATATTCATGATAAAATAGATGTGGGATTAGGTATTATAAATTAATGACTTAAATAAAACGGTCCCGTTCTGTCATGGTAAATAATGCTTGCAACTTGGAAATGAAAATTAGATTTTATAAAAAATGACACTGTTTGGCATATAACGTTCCGTTGAATATAAAAAAAAAGCATTGTCCACGTTGGCTTCACCGCGGTTGACTATGTCTTCTCGGGTTACCAATCTGTTCTATCACCCTCTCAGCTATGTGTTATTTATATAATGTTATATTGAACGAATCATTCGGCAAACTAATTTTTTATTATTATGAATCGGCACTGCTTTTGGATAGGGAATTGTTATTAAGTACCTACATGTTGGGAGAAAACATTGCTGTCTAGTCTATGCTGTATCTTGACGCCCCCGAAGATGATTGATGAATTTTTATATTTCAGGGATTTAGACACTAACATTTCACTTTTAAATGACGTCAAACAGCGCGAATAATTCTGAAGGACATCACTCGAAAGTGGAATTTTACATAATACATGTAGTGCTAGTTAATGTAGTTATCTATATATATATATATATATATATATATATATATATATATATATATATATATATATATATATATATAAATATATATATATCAAAGTATATATCAATAACTGTACCATTTTTTTTTATAATTCAGGTAAAAAATAAATAAAAGGTTGTTGCATATGGAACAAATAATCCCTTGTATGAGACCTTTCTATTCTTTTGTTAAGGTGTATCTTGAAGGTCTTTGAAATGAACAAATAATCCTATGTATGACAACGACTTTTCTATAGTTTGTCTATTCTTGGATGCTCTTTGAATACATAATCCTTTGCAACACATCACATTTTCGTATTGTCATTTTAGTAATTATTTTTTTAATTCAACGAAGCATGTGCCATACGGAAGCATAACTAGACGTGGTATGAGTGCCAAAGAGACAACACCCCATCCAACAATGTATAGAATGATGCTTATGTTTGTGCTTTTTTATAATTCTAGGAGCAACTAAAATGCGATGTTTGATGAAAAGTTATGACAGGATCACACAAGGATGTTGTCAAGGTAACGTATACAACAGATCTGTAAGCGGTTGCTGTAATAACAAGTTGTATAATATATCACATCAAGGTTGCTGCCATAATATCAACTATTACAAGATACCATTCCAGGGATGCTGTGGGGATATCGTATACAACAAACATCATGATGCCATACAATATGAATGTTGCAATGGTGAGGCTTTATGTAGAAACTTTACTCATACCTTATACATAGTAGTTTTATTAAAGTAAATATATTGCTATAACTGTCAATGCAACTATCACAAGTATAAATTCAACACTATAAGAGGTGGAGGATGAAAGCAACTACTAGTATACGTCATCGTACAGCTTTTGTCAATAAGCAAAACCCATACCATTTAGAAAGCTACAGAAGACTCTTAATGAGAAAAACAAATATGAAAACAACACATAATAAATTTCATGTATCCGAAGCGCTTTTCTGGATTTCTCTTCAAGAAAAACGCTAAAATAATCATAGCTGAAAGCCAAAGGAAATGATGTTTAAGAACCGAAACAGTTAATGAATAAAGGCTACTGTAGTATACCGCTGTTCAAAAGTCATAGATAAATGATATTTATAACCAAAAAAAGGACAAATAAATAGCTGAATCCAAATTTTAGAAAGGTTTGTTGTTGTCTGTTCTATGGTCGGGTTGTTGTCTCTTTGACACACTCCCCATTTCCATTCTCAATTTTATTGATATAAATTATACTATAATGAGTACCGAAGTATTGGCCAATGATCGGATATCGACTGAAAGTGGGACATTTCATCTTCGAAACCTACATGTTTAATGCTAAAAGAATAAGCAAAAAACATTTTCAACATCAATCAAGAACACACTGATGTGGGCTTTTGGCTACGGACAATCACACGGAGCAGTTGTGTATGCTGGTGAGCGCCAATACTCTCTTTACCTAAGACAATATAGTATATAACTACACAAAATATATCAGAAATGTAGAAAAAAATGACGACTAACATATTTAAGAATATCTATTCACTGTTACTGAAAATTCAAAGTAACGCTATTTGAAGAGACAAAGTAAGAATCAAGATTGGTGATGTGCCGAATTCATTGAATCAAATAGTCGCCCTCATGTCCTTGTAAATTATTACTTATTATGTTTAGTCGATTTGTGGTAATATCACCTTGAAATGTGACTCGGTACGTTGCAACCCATCATCTTGTTATTGTGATATGGGTTATGTTTGTTTTGTTGTCTTTTGTTTTTGTTTATGTGCGTTGTATTTTTTATTCCTTTTTTCTTTGCTTATCTATTTGTTTGGTTTTTATAGTGATTAAATTTATAATATAATGTTGACCCTTATTTTTGAAATTTCACCTATTATGTCTGTCTGTCTGTTTGTTTTGTTCAATACAATATGTATCTGTCACAAAAGTAAGAGGTTTAGCTAGTTATAAATCCAGGTTTAGTCTACCAGTTCTACGTAAGAAAATGCCGATACTGTGTCAGATATATAACGGTTATTATCCATTCATTTGATGTGTTAATTTGAGCTTTTGATTTTGCCATATGATTATAACTTTCGGTTTTGATTTTTTCTCTGAGATCAGTATATGACTTTGTTCTCATACCCATTAATAATAATAAGCAAATTGATTGCTGAATAGAAATTTGTACCACAATTTCATTGTCTTTCATTTTAATAAATATATTTCTCCCATCCATTTTGTTTATCTCAGGAAATACTTATCATAATACGACATAACCATTATTGGTTATTCAAGCCTTTACTATGTGTAAAAATTAGTGTTAATTACAATTAACATGAAGCGAATGAACAACACTTTGTATTTCGATGCAATATTTGAGTAGATTTATTTAATATTCAATTGTTCATGTAACAAACAAAAAAAAAAATCAGCACATATGTTGTTCAATTCATGTACAAGCTTCTTCATTTGGACAATGATAACAATTAATTTTGAAGCCGCTTAAGTTGTCACTTTGATTGAATTATTTTCTTTTTTTCAGGTCAAGTATTCAATACTGCTCTAGAAAAATGTTTTGACAATGCTATCAAGAACAAAACCATTGCTATACAAGTATCAGAATCAAGCAACAGTGCAGTTATTTCCAGGGAGAATATTTCACAAAAAATCTTGATCTGCATCTTAGTTTTAACATGTTTGGCAGTCAGCTATCCTATACCTTCTCACTAACTGAGGTTGTAGAATAATGTTGTCTCGCTCACATATAAAAGACGTAACAAGAATCGGCGTTACGCTAGTATTTTTGGATAAAAATGAACCACTTAAAGATATACTATTACTTTATTTATATACATCTTGATATTCTTCAACATATGTATATTATCAATTATTTAATTTGTCAATGTTATTTTGTGAAATGCGCGTAATTGATATAGAGTGAGTGTTATATATTTGTGTCCAATGAATGTAAAAAAATAAATAGAAAAATATTAAACTCCAAGGAAAATCCAAAACGGAAAGTCCATCGTCAAACTGCAAAATTAAAAGCTCAAACACATCATACAAATGAATAGAAGTGTCATATTTAGATAATTTAAACTTTGGTTATTTTTATCGAATACGTGTTATATATATAATGAGTGTAATTCATATTTCGAATGAGTGTTTAATATTTATATTAACTAAATGTAATTTATCATATTGTATGAGTGTGATATATTCATTTGTCTAATTATTAGCCAATTTATCATTTTCTTAATCCCAATTTTCTTATCATCACAAATAAGGCAACAATAACTGATGACTTTACAGAGAAAAGATGTTTTTCCATATCATCGTAAACATATCGCCTAAAGTCTTAAGATAAACAGATTCAACCACAAAACCCATTGCAATTCGACGTTTATCCACCCACGACAGTGACATTATATATGTATATAAAAAAACTCGACAAACTTTTCATTTAAATTTAAAAACAAAGTGTCTGGAGTGGAGCAATATTACACTTGTACAGTAGTACATATATATACTACTACGCCAGCAGAAGGACACCTCCGGGTGCGGGAATTTATCGCTGCATTGAAGACCTGTTGGTGACCATCTGCTGTTGTCTTTTCTATGGTCGGGTTGTTGTCTCTTTGACACATCCCCCATTTCCGTTCTCAATTTTATGTTTATAAAAAAAAATAAATGTGCTGTTATTACAGATTGTAAATTGATAGAAATATAGTATGAACTGAAATTTTTTGAAACTTTTAATTTTTATGTAGCAACATTCCAGTAGTATATCGTTCAATATATACAAAGTTTCTAGGTTTGTGTTTCGAATCATGTTTTTTGTTGGAAAAGATTTCCTGCTTACAAGTAAGTTATTCGGCTGTTGTCCGTTCTTTGGTCGGGTTGTTGTCTCTTTGACACATTCTCAATTTCCATTCTCAATTTGATTGAACTAAGGGTTATTTAAGGTTTAGTAATCTCTCTACAAATCAAACGAACACCGTCACTGTTTAATTCTGGAATATTTGTGTCGCACATTACCTTTCCTCGATTTCTCGTACCAAACGCATACAAATGTTAATTATAGTTTTACTTGTGAGGAAAACAAGGTCGCAGCTGGTGGACCAGGATCTCAAACCTTACAAGAGGTTATGAGTTCATTCTCTTGTCTTTGTGATCTTGTTTTGGTAAATTTAAAATTATTTGCATACCGTTTTGCGTAATGTTTTCAGTAAACACTATGGTATTTTATGCAATGTTTTCTGTCAAATCCATAACATTATTGCGGGATGTTTAATTAAGTGTTTCTGTCTGATCCATGACATTATTGCGGGATGTTTAATGTATTTTTTTCTGTCCAATCGATAACATTATTACGTGATGTTTAATGTTATGTTTTCTGTCCAATCGAAAGCATTATTGCAGAATGTTGAATGGAGTGTTTTCTGTCCGATCCATTTATTACTTTAATTCTTAAATTTTACAGCAATACAACAAAACACTAAATGACATGGGATTCAGTAAGCTTAATACATATCTAAGACAGCTGCATAGTTTGATGAAAATCCAAGTTGATTTGAAAAAGTTATAAAAAAAAAGGTCAAGACGAGTCGAGACAGGTTGGGACTGGTTGAGAATGAGTCGAGTCAGATCGAGACAGGTCAAGACATGTCGAGACAGGTCGAGCCTTGGTCAAGACCATTTTAGACTACACAAAGATCATCAAGTACTGAATCTGACTAATTAAGTAAAGTCGAGACCTAGTCGAGTACACTTGAATACGGTTAAATACAGTCGAGACAATGTCGAGACTAGTCGAGTAAAAGGTGTGCTCAATTTTACTGGTCGAGCACATAAACTGGTCAATTCAGACTCTGAGCAGTTTGTAGTGTTAAGTATTATTAGTAAGTAACATTTTATAAAGTGATAGTTTTATTAATTTTATCAAAAGATTATTAATTTTCGAGTTTGTTGTCAATGTTTACCGGATCATGACATTGATATTTACAGTATATAATTCTTCAATTGTTATCTTTTCTCTCGCAAGTTAGCGGTGCAGTAGTCGATGTTCAAACGAGAAGTCTCGATGCAAAGGCAACTTCATACGGAAAAATATCAGTTTATTACAGTAAATTAGAGTAAATTCATGCCGATTTTGATAAGATAAATGATTTTCTTTAACTGGAACTTTCACCTTTACTTGTTTTTTTCTATTGAAACTAAGACAGTCACTTAAGCTTAATCCCTTACTGGTCTACATGTGTTTTTATACTGAAATATGCACACTATATATCAAAGGATAAAGGTAACCAACTAAATATACACAGTAAAACGTTTCAAAAATGGAAAGATATAGTAGAACTATATAAAAGACATTTATTAAGATAAGCAGTATTTTGAAAAAAAACGTGATATCCTATTGTTCAATCAATAGGCTTTAAACATGTTAAAGGTGAGGAAATAGTTATTCAACTTTGATATCAAACATACCACGCAGACATTTTTGTTAATTTGTAACATGTAACGATGTGACATAACATTCAAGCTGAATTCAGCTCTAAATTTGGATTGTGATTAAATAGTTGACAGCATAGGTATATCACGTATGTATGATAAATCAAGTTCGTAACCTTACTATGTTTTATAAAGAAAAAGAGTTAAAAATACACACCAACTAATCATTACAAATATCATATACATAACTTACACCAATATATCATTATAATTACATAAATGTGTTCGCCATGTCACCTTTTTGTTGAATATAAAAAAAGATGTATGTACGTCATTACCTAAAATACAAATACTTGCTGCGCCCAAGTGTTATCTATTTTAGTCAAATTTTCAAATGATAAAACATAGGCTTAATTTTTTAATGGAATAACATTTCAAAGTATACTTACCGTTTTATGGATGTTTTCTTCTGACGTTTCAGTCTCGTTGAAATTTCGTTCTTGTATGAAGTACAAAGTTATGCATGTATAATAAATTGTTGACGAGATATAAAGAAAATAAAGGATGACATGAACAAGGATGTAATACATTTAATTGATAAAACACTTTATACATGTTATAATATGATTGTTTTTTAATATCAAAAAGTGATATAATTGACGAAATTTGGTCTTCTATGTAATTTTTTCAATACACCACAGATACCATGTTTTTGTGTTAGGTTGGGATAAATCATACTTTGTGAAAAATCAGTCTGATTTAAACAAAAAATTATTTGAAACTGAAATTAATAAGATACTGGATTTATAGATTGACAACATATTTGTTACCTTTAGAGGACGTGTTTGTCAACAAATTCCCGGCATTTATTGTATTGTCACAAACTAGGAAAAATAGGTACTGTTATACTTTCATTTTTAAATCATATCAAAATAAACATATTGTATGCTATTGTGATGAGTACACTATAACACAATGATCTTATTGAGTAAAAAGTATCAATATTTCTACTTAATATAAAGTGTACTTATCAGAAAAGAAAAACAAATGTGTTTCATAAGATTCAGTAAAGATAAATTTTTGGTAAGTTTTGCAGCGGGATTTAACGTTTATGCGTGAACTTGTATAACAATCCATTAAACGCATAACTAATTGATCTCTATAGCGAGGATCGATATACGTTCTGAATTAAACCGTCGGACACACTTGCATGAAATAAGTTAAAAGGATATGTTGTTTTCATTTCACATATTAGTTTTTCAGATTGTGTGAAAGTAATATGGGAAGAACGCCCCGGAAGACTAGGAGCCCGTATGCGTCGACCAACAAGGTTCCGCACACCATTCTTAACATGGGGAAGCAGTTATTTACCTGGAGGACTGGAAGTGTGAAGGCTACTACTCAGCGTGTTCCCCAGCAGCAGCCGACTGCTAGCCTGAGTCTAGAGTTGGAGCAGGTGGCAGATATTGTCACCCAACGCATCGTGCCTGAATCAAAGGACCAAATAGCTAGAGCATTCTGCTCAACCCCAGATACAGATTTGTTAGACATAAATCTCACTAATTCCATCATACTTGTAAATGATAATTATAATATTGCCCCAGTTAAAAGTTTCAATGATGACCTTTGGGTTTACATTTCACAGCAAGTGAGATACAAAATTATTAGTGGGGAATATGTAGAATTAGAAAACCTATTGGTAATTGCTCATTCTGAAACAAGGACTGCAGTTATGGATAATAATGGAAATCTTAATTTAAAGCCAAAATACGAAAAGAAAATATCCGACATCAATACATGTTTTAATGTTATCTTAATCTATACTAGCATTTATGCAGCTTCACATCCTAGTAATACCCCGGGTTTACTTAAGTATATTCATTATGTAAAATTGGGGACTGGCAGATGTGCTGATATGGGTTGGTTAACCTATGATCAACACTTTTGACAAAAATGTGCCAGAAACCCATCAATAAATTTGGGTTGTGTAGACATGGAGTTATGGCTTCTGTATATTTACCAGGGTGTAACTCCGACACAAGAACCTTAAATAACCCAAATGAATGCAGGTAAATGTTTCTTGTACAACAATAAAGGTAGATGTGATTCAGGCAAGGCAAACAATGGGCCCTTTTTAAAACATACCTTTTTTTACAACCTCCGCTTATCACCGATTGGGCTTGTAGCTAAAAGGCCACTAAGCCTAAAAAGGCTCTAAAATTCACGTATAGTATTAACAGTTTTATTGACCCCCAATTCGCAACTGTGCAATACACATCATTTGACAATGTTCTTTGCACTATTTGTAAACTAGGAAAGGGAGCAGAAATGACACGAATGGATATAGTCTAAGCATTAAGATTATCAATGTTTTATTTGGTTTCTACTTTCAAGACAACTTTTATTTTCAGAAAGCGCTACCAATGGTATGCTCGGCGGCGTGCACGCTGTTCGAAAAGTTTTCATGTTTTTGTAGAGTTGTTGATCCGTTTTCAATCGCACAAGGAATCAATAGAGCATTATTTAGACGATTTCCTGCTTGCCGGAGAAGCTAGGTTGGGGGAATGTTTGCATCTCACTAACATGATGAACAATTTTATGATTATTTTCAGTGATACTTGAGTTCCTCTAGCGGAGGAAAATTTAAGGTCCTTCGTGTATTATGACTTTTCTAGGATTAGAAATAGACACTTTGGAGATGGTTATTCGAATATCACAAACTAACAGTGTGTTAATTTTGATCATTTGTGATGCATGATCATGCTTAAATTTCATCTTTATTTTCTGATAAATTAATGTTTCAATAATTTGTGAGCCGTGGCGTTTATTTCATCATTTAAAATAATAATTCATTTATATGTTTTTAGTATTTATTTAAGCATGAATCTGAAATTAAAAAGATAAGTGGACTGTAAGTCAACGATACATCTACAGCGCTAGACTTGACATCATCAGCGCTAGACATTTGATTCATAACGCTGGACTTTAAATCTTCAGCGATTGACTTAAACTCTTCAGCGCTGGATTTTAAATCTCCAGGACTGGAATCTACATCACCAGCACTAGACGTTTGATCTACAGCACTATAATTTACAAATCCAGCGTATGACTTAAAATTTCCAGCGCTGAGTATCTACTGCGCTGAACTCCACAACTGAATAGCTGAACTTGTGATCTACAGCGCTGGAATTTACATCTGAAGCGATGGCCCTAAAATCTACAGCGCTAAACTTTAGACACGAGACTTTTCATTAGCAGCGCTAGAGTTTAAACCTTTACATCTTTACAACTCGACTTGAGTTCTGCAGCGCTAAAATTAATATCTTCAGCGTTGGATTCTATACAGCAAAAATCTTTATTAGTTAGACATCAACAAGGCTCCGTAGTACAGTAATTTTAACATTAATATAATTTAATGGGAAGTCAGTTATTCATTTACAGCAATAGATATTTTGACCATTCAGAAGCGCTGATCTTCATTTCTACAACACTGAAACTTACACTTGCACTTCTGCGCTCGACTTTATAACTACAGTGCACTATAAATCTACAGCGCTCAACTTGGGATCTATAGCGATAGAATTAGTATCTTCAGCGTTTGACTTTATAATTATTGCCCGGATTGAAATCTCCAACGCTTGGCCTGGATCTTCAGTGTTTGTTTTTTTTTTATCTACATCGCTTGACTTTATTTTCTTAAACATTTATTTCAATGAATAATAAAATGCGACTATCAGTTATCTGCATGCATATTTCAAAAAACATATTTGGACAGATAATTTCTTTAAGATGTAAGGTTGTGGTTTTGAAATAACCTGTAATTCATTGTGCTTATGACATTTACAAACAACTGATTTGTTTCCTTTCTCTTTTTATAAGAAGAGTCACTTAGCGTTTCTTCTCGTGTAATCAGTTTTTTTTTCTGTGGTCGACGCTAATCAAATATAGAAACTGAATTAGGAAGAAAATTATATAACGTCTATATAATGTACAAAAGTTGCATCGGATTTTTCTACTTTAAAATATTCACTGAGTATCCGAAATGACATAACTTAGAGCTATAATGGTTTACGTTAACACATTGTGACTAGAGTGGAGAGTTGTATCACTTTCACTCATACAACATCTACTTGTATCTATTAAATGTGGGAAGGAATTTGGACCTAAGTGGATTTTGTTTTAAAACTTTTATAAATAGCCCTTACAAAGTTATTTGCCGGCTAATTGATACTTATTTTATATCTTTAAAAACATAAACATTGTGTGAGTTGTTATGAGAGTCAACAGATATGATTGCCGGTTTTCATTCTAATATGTGTAATGGAATTGCTGAGCTAGATCGTAACGTCCATTCTGATAGAGAAAACGATGAATATGACGTCATATCTAAAGCGGCATATGATGCTAATATGAATATCAGTGAAGACAGGAATGATGGGTACTACCATGGCATGAAGAGCAGAGCAGAGATGAACTATGACACCCTACAAACGTTAGATAAAAACACAAATGATCGAAGACTGTTCAGATGGAAAGTGACCTCCTTCTTATTACTGTTATTCACACTAATTGGATAGACTCTTTGTTTGTATTTAGGGTACCTTTCGAAAAATTGTAATCAGAAGGGTTTCCCTTTCAACAATTGTACAATGAAAGATAATTATATCAACTTAGAAGCTTTATCGAATTATATCTGGCATAGAGCTGGATTTAAACCATGTCGTGATGGCTGGAATTTTAATGAAAAGTCTTTCGATGTTATTATATATGTGACAGAACAGTGAGATGGAGCGTCGCAAACGACTTCTGCAGATACCATGCTTCTTGTCTGACTAACATTTTGTCTGTTGAAAAAATGAACTGGATAGGAAATCACGAAATGGCTCTTCGTGGCTCGGTGGATGGGTTGGTGGTAGTCAACATGGCCACGTGTATCAATGGAAGTGTGAAAAATACAACTACCATAAACAAATTCATCAATACTCACCACTTTAGGGCAGTGGAGAGCCCAAACCAGGAAATATAACACAACGTGTTCAGATTTATAAGATTTCTGCAGGTTTCAGTTTAGATGACCACGACTGTAACTTATCTAAGCGATTTGTTTGCAAATCAATACCTTTAATCAGATAATGTTGGGGGAATATAAATCATTTTAAAAAGTCTTTTGGAATTGTTTGTATTTTTTTTGTTTGGTGTTGTCGCATTGTAAAATAAAAATGTAGAAAATTTAGATTGTACTTTGATAAAAAAAAGTGTGTACCCCGTGCATACTATTTTTTCAAAATATTTTGTATAATATAAAGATATAGAAAGATGTGGTATAAGTGCCAATGAGACAACTCTCCATCCAAGCTACAATTTATAAAAGTACACCATTATAGTTTGAGTCCCTCTTTAAACTTTGAATTTAAAAAAAAAACTAAGAAAACTAAGGATTTTCTTATCCCAGGCAAAGATTACCTTAGCCGTATTTGGCACAACTTTTTGGAATTTTGGATCCTCAATGCTCTTCAATTTTGTTTAGTTTTATAAATATTTTGATATGAGCGTCACTGATGAGTCTTATGAAGACGAAACGCACGTCTGGCGTACTAAATTATAATCCTGGTACCTTTGATAACTATTATAGGACCTAGACTTTTGGTCGATACAATATTCATACATATAAAAACGAACATGTGGTATGATTGCCATTGACACAACCTTCCACAAGAGACTTAAAAAGTTTGTATTTGAATGTGTTATTAATTTTACCCCTGCCAAATTAATTGATTCACAATGTGATATCTCATTTTTTCATCAAATCAACTTTTCACTCTTAAGAAGTCACAAATTAAATTCAAAACATGTCGTGTGTAAGTGTACTAAAGACTGAGGTGTCTGTTTGTCCGTTCGAACTTCCAACTATTCGGTCTATAAAATGTTTCCGCCACACTCCCTTCGAGTACTTCTAAACAAAACGAATTTAGATTTTGTCAGCTGTTTGACATTGAGAATTGCAAGTAAAGAAATGTAAGGCGTAAGAGTTTGTCTTGTTTACTATTGTATTTACCTTTAAATTTTTAATATGCAGGTTTTTGTCGTTCACAAAGAAATGCATAGATGATAAAAAAGAATCATAAATGAAAAAAACTTGCAATCGTCAAAAGCATTTTTTAGATCGAAAGATTTAAATAGCAAGATATATAAAAATCAAGGTAAACTCTAATTACAAACTATTTTATTGAATTTGGAACACAGCATTTATTTCAAAATAGGCAGTGGCAATTTTTAATTTCATATCTTGGTTACGATACAATGCAAAACCACCCTTTTGGTCATTCATGCGTAGTTACTTAGTACACAGAAAAAGTGTTTACTATGAAAATTAAAACGCCAATTTAATTGGACGCAAAGTTTTAAATATGTGCTAATAATAAAATTAAAGTTTACAAGTTAATGATATTCGTCTAAAAGGATCTTAAAGCAGACAAATTTTCAGTAATTAATCAAACATAGTATAGACTTGGGATGTAGAATATGAATAGACCAAAGAGAAGAATAGTCAAAAGCCACCTAGTGGTCATTTTCGCAAGTCAAGGGTTACGATCCACTCTCCTCCTATCCACCCTTGGCAGATTCAGAGATAATTTTAAATTCATGAGGTAAAATTTTTTAATTCAATCAAAACGTGCCTATACCATGACCACGTGTAAATGTAGAAAATGTAGCTAAACAGTGGCCAGGTACAGATTGTGCAACATTACAAGTCTTTATGAGTTTCGAGCAACGGTATACTACTGTTAGCTTTATTTAACCCAAAACATAGTAATATAAGTTATTTGTGTAATTTTCTTGCACAAATGTTGGAATGTCACCGTATATTTGCCTTTCCTGCTTCACAAAATTTGTAGACTCTATACGCTACCGTGTTTTTACCACCATACTGACAAATAGCTCAAGTACTAACATCTGTCAAGAAAAATGTATTTGGAATAAGTTGTTATCACAAATGCTGGCTTTATCTGCCAAGCGTGGAGAGGAAGGGAGTAGATCGTAATCAATGGCTAGCGCCAGACCTCAATCAAACAAAATGAAAGATTTTGTATTAATCATATGAAATCAACCAATATCCCTCTAGCTAGGTGTTAATATAAAAAAGAAGATGTGGTATTATTGCCAATGAGACAACTATCCACAAAAGACCAAAATGACACAGACATTAACAACTATAGGTCACCGTACGGCCTTCAACAATGAGCAAAGTATCATGTCATCATAAATTATGCGAGAAGAACTTAACCCGCACCATGCCAACAACTGGTTTTAGAAATAGCGGAAGGTAACTGCAACTTGTCTTCTAAGATTTTTATTTAGTGTTTTTTTGTTGTTGCGATGTACAAATAAAAAGTAAAATCACACTCCGAGGAAAATTTAAATCGAAAAGTCCCTAATCAAATGGCAAAATTAATTGATAAAACACATCAAACGAATGGACAACAACTGTCATATTCCTGACTTTGTACATGAATTTTCAAATGTAGAAAATGGTAGATTGAATCTGCATTGATAGCGCTAAACCTTTCACTTGTATGACAGTTGCATGCATCAAATTCCATTATGTTAACAACGATGCGTGAACAAAACAGACATAATAGGTAAAATTGTCAATAAAGGGGTACAGCAGTCATCACCGTGCATAACGCGTTTTTTTGTTAGATGTATTTCTATTTGTACCATCCTTTTTCAACTTTTTTTGTATTGTTTGTTCTTACGTTGTACTGTTTCACTACTGTCCCAAATTAAGAGAGGGCTGGACACCCGCTAACATATTACTCCCAACACATTTCGTATGAGCATGTTCCAAGTCAGGAACCTGTAACTCAGTGCACGTGGTTGTTATGTGTTGCTGTGTTACATATTTGTTTTTCGTTCATTATTTTGTACATTAATAAGGCCGTTAGTTTTCCCGTTTGACTTGCTGTACACATGTCATTTCGTGTGTCAATAATATGCGTAATTAGCTTTATTTATTGTTGAAAGCCGCACGGTGACCCAATACTTAACTGTGTCGTTTTGTCTTTTATGGGGAGTTGTCTCATTGACAATCAAGCAACATCTTTCTATATTCCATTTGATGAAATAACTGTTTATTTTAATTGATTAAAAGATATATATTTAATAATGGTACGGAAGCACATGTATTTGTTTTGGTAAAACATGTGTGTTTAGAATACCTGTCATGTTTACAATGTATCCCATTGGACAATATTTGTCGCATTGCGACATTAAAACAGGTATTCTAGGTATCGTATGATTTTGGCTCGTGTTTCTCGTGCTTGTTGTATGATATAAATTAAATGTAATTTATAATGTTACTATTCGAAGTTCTGCCTTACGCTGGTTAGCATACGCCATACTACTGCCTTGCCTGTATTACCCCCCCTCCCCACCCATTTCCTATCCCCACTACCAAGACCATCTGTTGTTTTCATGTTGAAAGAAGTGATTTATTTATAATGATTTATTCAACTTGTATTTTTTGTAGATTGCTTTATATTTGTATTTATTGATGACTGTGATCGAGCCAGTATGACTGTTGTTATTGTCTCAGTAATGAGAATGAGCCGTAGTGTGAAACGAACTGTTTGATTTAGATTTATTATACATTGGTTAATAAAAAGTATGCTACCCTCACAAGGAGAGCTCATTTCTGATACATGTGTTGAGTTTTATTGTATAAATAATTTATGTTCGTTAGAGTCTGGCGAATTAGAACGTAAGTTTGAATATAGCACACGTGCTTTAGGTTAACAAATTATGCTTGGGTAACCTTTAAACATGTATTGAAATTCTGGTGACTGCCCCAAAAGCTACATCAATAAGTTATGGAGAAGTGATATTTTTGGAAATTATAACATGTTAAGGTATATTTGGAACACTTCGGAAATGGGTGACTACAAAATAAATTTAAATATATTCTGAATTTTCCATTGTTTTTTTTATCGTTATGCAGCATTGAAAAGATCGACATTTTAGAAATTTCAATATAACAAGCTCTTAAACATTTATCGTGATAAATAATCAAAATAGACTATTATTTATTAACATAAATATTTAAAAAAAAAGATTTCAACAGATGATTTCTTAAAAATGTTTTGATATAAAACTGAATTATTCAGTAGGGTTAATAAACAGTTGACTTGTTTCCCTACTTGTGCTATGAGAAGAGTCACTTATCCTTGGCTCTCGTTTCCGAGGACAACGCCTATCATAATATAGAAATTGAATATGGGAATTCTCCTTTACAAATATTCACTTACAATAGTTCTGAGAAAGTGTTTTCTTCCTGTCAGTGGATGAATCATGTTTAAATGACATAGTGCACAATTCATTTATATCAATTATATTTTTGTCAGCTTACTAGCGGAGACAACAGATATGAGTTCTGTTTCTCACTCAGATAAGTGTAAAGGAATTACTTTGCTTAATCGGAATAATGTTGCTTAGTCTTTAGATTTTTTTATTTTGTGTGTTGTGTTATATTATTTGTCTGTTTGTCTGTTTGTCTTTTGCCTTTTTATCCATGGCTTAGTCAGTTTATATTCGATCTATGAATTTGACTGTCACTCTTGTATCTTTCGCGTCATTTTTTTAAATACGTTTTACCGGTTTTTAGAAAATCTGTCCAGTTTGAACCAAAAATTTGTCCTGCTTTAAATTTTGCAGTCTTATAACAATCACTTTTTCATTGAAGAGTCAGATATTTACTATTAAGACGTCAAACATTTTTTGGAACATTTGTGTTGTCCAGTAATGATGGTCAAAAACCGATAATTTTTAATGTGCCAATGACAGACGGATTGATAAACAATAAGTAGTAACAAGTGCTGCTATGAATAAAATAATATGACACCCAAAATAGAGGAGTGGGATTGTTATTACATCCACCTTGTCTATCTGTTTGTTCGTTTTTGCATTGAAAAGTTATAACGTGTAAGCACTTGTCGGGCTCTTTAAACCCTAGTAGTGGAGCGGCGGAGCAGACAATTTCAGAAATTTAAATTACCTAAATACCTCATGGACTTTTAATAGCTCGTTGGAAAGCTGAAATCGTGTACTTTTTGAAAATATGTGTCGTCAATATGAAAGCTGGTACCATTATGCCGAAAATCAAGGTCAAAGGTCATCACTTAAAAAAAAAGAAACAATACCATTGATATTTTTCAAAATTAATAATCAATTCAATAAATTAAATGAGTATTACTATGTATCAATGTGTTAGTTCATACAACTTTGTTTTTTATTTGGACTTGACGTCAAAAGAACGTTATATTTAACTTTTTTGAAGGTAGTCCGTGGTATACAAATTTTAAAGCCTAATAAAAACCAGTAGCAAAATAACCTTGATATTTCACCTCGACAAATAGCATTTCTTAAATACTTCAGGAAAAAAGTGTTTAAAAGAGTATCCGAAATGCATAGTTTATAAATAAAACAATAAAAATGTGCAGCCGTGCTAAATTTCCTTTCAGTTTTGAAGGATAAGACATGTCACTGAGTTTTCCTTAAATGAACTTGCTCAATACAAGATACCTTTTGATATAATATAGATATTGGAGTGGTAAACTACACAATGAGAGCAAGCATTTGTAGAAATCATTCAAACATTAAGACGTGAACGTTAATTTTGGTACTAGTATCTATGATGAGTTTAATTTCATAAAATTGAAACGTGGGACAAAAAACCCATAATAAACCAAAATAAAACTATCAAATATTGTAACAAAAACTATTTTCATGATATTTCATCTGTGTCATCAGCTATGTCAGCGGATACTGACTGGACATTATTACAATTTCCTACATTTTGGCAAAAACATAAATCAGTGCAGGGAAGACCCTGCTCCTTGCAAACACATGCTTCCTGGCATGCTTTTTTCCCCTTACACGAACAAATAAGATCTTGTAGAAAGTCTGATGCCATTTGTCCTTCAAAGAAAACTGGCTCTAACTTGTCATTTTGTGCAGTTTTCCAACCAAAAGCACATGGGGAGCCATTATTTGGGTTGGCCAAATTTGCCGACACCCAAACTTTGCTTTGCCAGATTGCACGCAGTACGTGTTGTTTAAATACGGATTCACATGGCGGAAGCTTTATAAGACTTTTATCTTTATTGATAGCCAACTGATGTCTCAGCAAATTTAAATCGTTGTGACATTTCTTAAATTTGTACTTTGAGTCGTATAAAGCAGCAACAAACTCCCTAGCAGCAACTACCGCACTATCAACATCATCTTGTGTTAAGGCTACAAGATTACTGAAACGGCTTGGTTTTAATCTCAGGAGGTTGAATACTGACTTTTTACCGATTCCAAAAAAACTTGAAGTGGAATCACACCCACTCAGAGCATGAACGACCGGCAGAATACCGGTGACAACTGGGTCAATAGACGAAACAATGTCGTGAACTGGTATAAAACGTCTATTATCCTTCAAGCTACCTATTGAACCAGTTTGAACCCATAATTCTTTTGTATTTTTAAGCATTGGGTAGAAATGTACAGCCAGAACAAGAACATCAGTATCATCTGATTTTATAACAATTCTACCCTTGACGTCTTTCCCAACAAACATTTCATCCGCGTGAAAAGCATGAAAAATCATTCTGGTATCAGCTTCTTCATGGTTACACCGCAATGTCGGACAACTTATAACACTACTATGTGTCAGTTTTTTTGCAATTTCCGGATCAGTAAAACAACCAGCCATGTACAAAGCGTTTGGAAACGGCAAGTCAAATTTAGTATTTACATTTGATGTAACATATTCACCAAGGAAATGTAAAAAGGATTTTTTGTTTTGAGAGACAGACAAAAATCGTTTCCAGTCTGGCACAAGTCGACTTTCAATGACCTGGTAAACTCCTGAATATCCTCTTTTTGACGACCTTCGTTCTCTTTCACTAGATTTGACTGATAGTAACACGTCGTACCTGTCAAAAACATCAATCACAGTTTCACTTTGATGGTAATTGGATAGAGCCCTGGCAACATAGTCATTAGCCAGGTCACCGAAGGTTGAACTTTTTTTCACATGAAATGTTTGAACAATTGCCATCCCATCTCTGATAAACACTGTTTTTGACTTATCAAAATCAGGAAGCACTGGAACAGACGAAGCAGTTTCCTCGAGCTTGTGGAGCAACTCAGCTTTAACCGATTTTCTCATTGATCCGTCATCATGAAAAATTGAAGTTGGGACTGGGCCAATGGGATGCTCCATGATTTTTTGAAGGGAGACGTCATCACGTGAGCTACTTAATGTTAAGGCTCTTCGAAACACAAGCTCTGGGTCAACATGAATGTGAGTGTCTCCTGTACGAGAACGAAACGGGGTTTTCTTGGACATGTCGGCAAATGTTTTTAGATTAGACCGCGACAAGGGACTATAGAAACTAGACTTTCCATCGGTTGAGAATGCGTTGTTTACAAAGGATCGGAGATTTTTATCACCTGTTTCGATCGCAGTTAGGAATTTCTGGTGACACATGCATGCCCGTGGAAATGTTTATCAAGCATTCAGGGTGTAAACTGATATCAAATGGGTTAGTCATGCGTTCGGTTAGATGATTTATTAACGTCCTTACATGCTCCTCGTCGCGTTTCATGGCAGCTTTTTGAGTTTGCCCATGCATGTGATCCGCCTCGGACTTGATGCCTGATCGAACGCGCATTGTACTGGCAAAATCAGCAACGACATGACGAGATAATGACCATCTGATTAACGCAGACTTCTGTCCAGCAATGTTTGCTATACCCCCACTACCTTTTGAATCCTTGATCACAGTTTTTTCCACGGCCATATCGCTCCAAATCCCGTTATATCTCCCAGACACCTGCCGAATGGTGAATTCACCATTGTCAAAATGTTGCTGAACCTCTGGTGGTAACTCTAACATATCTAGAAGGTAAATAGGTGCCCATCGTGAATAGTTTGTACGATTGGTGATAAAAAAGTATGGTAGCATTTTAGAAATGGTATACAAATGCAGTTGCCAATTTCCTTCACGTTCTGCTTTAATATTGTGTAATATTAGTTGGATGGCTTGCAACAGCATTAACCAATATTTAAAAGTTGGTGATTTCTCACTGGCAGAACCAATATACTCTGTTAAAACAGGAGTCACATACTGCGTAAATGTTTCAGCAAGATTATCAACAGGCTGACTGTTACCAGAACATGCAGAAGATTCAAACTGTAAATTGGCCTCTTTCATCCTGCTCCACAAATGTTTTGGTACATCAGCCAATCGATCCTCTAAATCACAATATTGGAAAAACTGAGACAACAAAACATGCATCAATGCTTCATAGACAAGGGTTAACCCACGAACTGCCCTGTTGAACTGTTTGCCGCTAAGCATTTGCTCTGCAGTTGTTCCTGCATAGACACCAGAGTCAACAAGCAAGTCTTTCAGACCGGCCTCCGACCATAATTTTCCCACTGCCGCAATAAAACAAGACAGGGCATGGAAACCACCGAGTCTAATTATATGATCAGCAAATTTGTCTTTTAGGGACCATTTGACTTGTTGAGCTGCTGATCCAGTGTCTGAATTGCATGTTTTTGACCCAACGTAGTCGCCAAATTCTGACAATTGTGCATTGCAGTAAATACAGTGGCCATGTCGCTTGGTTTATTGTCAATTATAGGACCATAAGCAACAATTGTTCTATCTGGTTTAAAGTCTGAAGAAACCAGACCAAAATGGAACAAATTGTTCGGTACAATTACTAGACAATTCATGTGGCAAAACAGATCCCTCTCTGCATATCATTCTACGAATAACCCATAACAAATCTGGAGTCTGACCGATTGGATCTGTGCAACTGTTTAATAGTTCCAGTGCATTTTGACGTCTCAACGGTTCGCCCCTCATTTTTGGTTTCGTAAAGGGTAAGCACTGCATCAGCGAGGATACTTTTTCGTCATAGACTAATGCTTTGTCCTGTTTCCGTTCAAACCGTTGTCGGGTATTAAATCCGAATGTTCCATGTAGAACTGAATTTTGAAATATAGCACGCGCCATCGAGTGAAATGTGTTTTTTCCGTCAATCGTTTCGGTATTAATGTCAATATTGTCCACACCTTCTTGGATTAAGGAACCACAGTTAGCTATACCGGACGGGACATAACAACCACCTTGAATGTTTGTTATTTCAGCATTTGCAACACTAGTCAAAAACCTCCGAACCTCGTCATACTTGACACAGAAACCATGTGCATTTAAATTTTCAATCAAAGATTTTAATCCAAACTCATGATATAACTGTACTGCAAGACCAAGACTAAATGGAGTAATTATGTTACTACAATTTGACACCAGGCACTCTGCGAGAGCAGCACATTTTCTTCGAATATCATGCGAAATATCCATTGATACTGAAGAAAATGTTTCAAAAGACTTTTTGTCAAGAAGCCAAGTGATAAAACTTATCAAACTAGTTGGCAACATTGCTTCTGACATTTCCAATGATGCTTCGTCATTTGCAGGATAATAATCTCCAGAAATGTATACATTTTCCATTTTTTGTCTTAATATTGAGGCGGCTGCATAGAGTACATGCATATCGGTTTGTTCATTGGTTTTGGTGGAGCTACATGTACTCAAGTCGGCTTTTATCTCAAGCAATTCTAATTCTGCTTTGATGCTATTAGCTGCCTTAACAGCGTCGCCAATGGAAATGTCGCTAGCAAATACAATACTAGATTTACCTTGTCCTTGTTGAGCAAAAAATACAATTGCATCCTTGTAGTGCTTCTCAAGTTTAGCCTTAAGCTTGGAGGAATTACAGTAGGTCTTACTTATTTTATCAGGTAAAAAAGACTGGTACATTGTCAAGAGTGATGACAATAGAAGAGACTTTTTGTCACAAATGAGGTCTCTGTCTATTATTTCAACCACTCTTTCAAATGCCAAATCATACGCTGATTTATCATTTGATTTTGGTCTATATGCCAAGTATGTAGTCAGACATGCTGCATGATACACTGCTTTATTGAGCAAATTCTCTTTCTCTATTCGATCAATCATTTCAGCGTCGCATGCTCTAATAGCAGCATCTTTAAGATTGGCTAACCGTTCAGCGGATGAAATGGTATGTAATGTTTTCACCCTTTTATGTGACATTTTGCAGCAAATAATACACTTTGATGTATCGAGAGGGTGATCATAATTTCCAGGCACCAAAGAATTAGAGAAATCGTAATTTATATCTGGTGTTTCCTTTTCAGCTGAAGAACATGCTACTGCTTTTAAATTATGTTTACTTGTGTAGCTTTTAAAACATGATCTATGGTACCTAAATACGGGTAATTTACTAGATATTTCATTGCAGAACTCATCAAAAAAAAACTGAACAAATCATCACGTCTCTTTGCTGCAGCATTTATCAGGCTTTTTCTTCCAGATTCCGTTGATGTTATCAAATTTTCATCATCAACAGAATTGCAGATAATGCAATTGTCAACACCAACTTCCACTCTCCCTTTTTTGGCATTCGGAGGGACTAGTTTTAATGAGACTGATAAATTGTCCATTTGATGAAATAAGAAACAAATCAAACACACCTGAAAACCAAACAAACCCTACAATGATATTCACTTTTCCCGTTGAAATCAACAAAATCTAATACACAACAAAACCAAACAATATAAATTAATCACAAAGCTTCGGAAATTACAAAATGAACAAGAAATATGCTTGAAAACGACTACAATCAACCTTCGAAAAATTGCTGAATGTTGGACCATAAATAGAAACCACAACAATGTCGGTAAACTTGTGACAAATATTCGGACTTCAAATCTCAATAAAAAGCCGATATTTAGCCAAATATTTATCTTATAAAGAATTTACTGCAAAAAGTAAATCGAGTCGATTGAAGTATTATACGACGGCTTTATTGTTGTGCCTTTAAAATACAACTATACTGCACGTGCAAATAATGCTAGGTGAAAAACGATGATTTTTCACTGTTATTTTCAACCATTTTCAGATGCATTGTGCTCTCCATATAGGACTTTTTAAAAATGCTCTTAAATTGTATGAAGTTCAAGAATAACTATATTTACCAATTTCGTTCACAAATTATTTTTTAGAACGTGTTTGATATGAAATATGAGTACCGAATCAGCAGTGGGGTATACGATGCAAGTTGGGTAACGTCAGTTAAGACTATTTTTAACGTCATTTGTACCACATTTTATTTTGACGACAAACATTTTTCAGAAGTTGAATAATCGATAGACATTTTAAGCCATTAAAATCCCATGAGGTATTTAGGTAATTTAAACTCGTTAACTAAGCGACTTTTTTAACTTTCGCCGCTCCACTATAGTTCCTTGTTTCCCTCTATAATTTAAAACATGCAGGAGAAGGAACCATTTACCCTTCACCCCGTACAGACCCTCTTACAACTTACATTATTTCCTTATTGACGCGAATTAACGTCCCTATAGACATAGTATACGCTATGTTTGGAAATCTATTTATATAGTAACTTTCTCTTCATTGCTTCTATTAATAAGTATAAAAAATCACCAGCGATAAAAAAGGCAAAATACAACTAGAAAGCAACATATAAAGCTTCAACAGTTATCTATTCGATCTGTTTTGTAAATATACAGCGCTGGATTTAAGTATTAAGCGCTGGATTTAAGATCTTTATCACTTAACTCAAATCAGCAGCACTTAACTGAAATCAACAGCGCTGGAAGATTTTCTATCCCTTCACCCCGTACAGACCCTCTTACAACTTACATTTGTATGGATTATTTCCTTATTGACGTGAATTAACTTCCTTATAGACATAGTGTACGCTATGTTTGGAAAACTACTTATATAGTAACTTTCTCTTCATTGCTTCTATTAATACGTATAAAAAAATCATGTGGAATATAACGCCACACGCCAGTAGCCCAGCGATAAAAATAAACAAAAGACAACTAGAGAGCATCACATGAAAGCTTCAACAATTTACAGTTGTCTATACAGTATATCTATGCAATCTGTTTTGTTATATATACAGCGATGGATTTATGATCTAAGCACTGGATTTAAGATCTTATAGCACTTAACTTAAATCAACAACGCTGGATTTAAAATCTACAGTTCGTAACTTTTAATCTACAACACTTGAATTTACCTCACCATCGCTGGACGATTGATATACAGTGCTGGACTTTACACCATCATCACTGGACTAAACATCTACAGCGCTGAACATAACACTGTTCTGTTTTCTGTCCAATCCATAACATTGTTGCGGAATTTTTATGGAATGGTATCTTCAGGATTTACTAAAATGACTTATTGACTGTTTTCTGTTCAGTCTTTATATTGCAATGTTATGTAAATGTTGTCATTCCAGTTTTTATGTATCTGCGCAATGTTTTCTGCTGTATTTAAGAATGTTAGTTTGGACAAAGGTTTGAAGTTGACTAGTCTTATATACCAGCTTGCAAACATGGCTTTGACGGTTATACAGGCGGTATACTAGTCATGTCTATGATATCTATGTTGAAAAAGTACTAAAACTGCGGGAATGTGAATGTGTGAATATTTCATTCCTGAATCAGAAGTTTAATTCAAAGCTAAACGGAGCTTTTTTGTACCATTGTAACTATAAACAGATAAAATGCATTGAGTTTACATCTTAATAAATCATTTTTTGTATAATGTTATAACCAGGTGCTCCGCAGGGCGCAGCTTTATACGACCGCAGAGGTCGAACCCTGAACAGTTGGGGCAAGTATGGACAAAACATTCAAGCGTGATACAGCTCTGAATTTGGATTGTGATCAAATTTTTGACATTACATGGTTTTTTTTACACAAAACAAATGTCAAGATTTTACAAATCAATTAAAGATTTCTTCTTCAAACTTATTTAAATCTAAAATTAAATATTTGACACAGCATAGGTTTCTGACACAGAATGAATGTGGTCTAATGAACTTAAAAATTTTTTTTTTGCCTTTGAGCAATTCACTATGCTGTTGAATATTAATCCTCTCTAAAAAATGTTTGAAGAAATTTTCTTTTTATTTATGAAATCTGAAATGAGAAAAATTTAACCCCCCCCCATTTTTTTTTCACATCCCCGTTTCCCTTTTTCCAAAACTGATATCTATTCAAATTTCTAATGGAGTTTGCAACAATAACTACTCTTTTAAATACATCATAAAATATTAAAATGTAAAATAAAGTGCTTGTTATCACTGAATGTTAAAGATTGGTTGGTAGTAAAAGTGAATATACATTGTTTATTGTATAAAACAATAAAAAAACTTCATCAGCAACATTTTATATTGGCAAATTTCCAATGAAGTTATTTACATAAAGTTATTGGCAAATAAAAATAGAAAATGACATCATAGTCATGTCTGGCAAATGTCCAACATACATTATCTAAAAACATTTTAGATAAGATAAGGAAAAAAAGCTTCATCAGCAACATTTTATATTGGCAAATTTCCAATGAAGTTATTTACATAAAGTTATTGGCAAATAAAAATAGAAAATGACATCATAGTCATGTCTGGCAAATTTCCAACATATATTATCAACTACTATTCTATACAAAGAAAGATAACTCCAATTGAAAATTAATTGCTATTGCACAATATTGTGCAATTAGATATTTCTTGCTATTGTGCAATACTGTGCAATTGAAAATTTCTTGCTATTGCACAATACTTGATATGGAATCCTGATTTGGACCAACTTGAAAACTGGGCCCATAATCAAAAATTAAAGTACATGTTTAGAGAAAGCATATCAAATAAGCCCAAGAATTTAATTTTTGTTAAAATCAAACTTAGTTTAATTTTGGACCCTTTGGACCTTAATGTAGACCAATGAAAACTGGACCCAAAATTAAGAATCTACATACACAGTTAGATTTGGCATATCAAAGAACCCATTTATTAAATTTTTGATGAAATCAAACAAAGTTTAATTTTGGACCCCCATTTGGACCAACTTGAAAACTAGGCCAATAATTAAAAATCTAACTATATTTTTAAATTCAGCATATCAAAGAACCCCTAGGATTCAATTTTTGTTAAAATCAAACTAAGTTTAATTTTGGACCCTTTGGACCTTAATGTAGACCAATTTGAAAACGGGACCAAAAATTAAGAATCTACATACATAGTTAGATTCGGCATATCAAAGAACCCCAATTATTCAATTTTTGATGAAATCACACAAAGTTCAATTTTGGACCCTTTGGGCCCCTTATTCCTAAACTGTTGGGACCAAAACTCCCAAAATCAAACCCAACCTTCCTTTTATGGTCATAAACCTTGTCTTTAAATTTCATAGATTTCTATTTACTTATACTAAAGTTATGGTGCAAAAACCAAAAATAATGCTTATTTGGGCCCCTTTTTGGCCCCTAATTCATAAACTGTTGTGACCTAAACTCCAAAAATCAATCCCAACCTTCCTTTTGTGGTCATAAACCTTGTGTTTAAATTTCATTGATTTCTATTTACTTATACTAAAGTTATTGTGCGAAAACCAAGAATAATGCTTATTTGGGCCCTTTTTTGGCCCTTAATTCCTAAACTGTTGGAACCAAAACTCCCAAAATCAATCCCAACCGTCCTTTTGTGGTCATAAACCTTGTGTCAAAATTTCATAGATTTCTATTCACTTTTACTAAAGTTATAGTGCGAAAACCAAGAAAATGCTTATTTGGGCCCTTTTTGGCCCCTAATTCCTAAAATGTTGGGACCAAAACTCCCAAAATCAATCCCAACCTTCCTTTTGTAGTCATAAACCTTGTGTTAAAATTTCATTGATTTCTATTCACTTTTACTAAAGTTAGAGTGCGAAAACTAAAAGTATTCGGACGACGACGACGACGACGACGACGACGACGCCAACGTGATAGCAATATACGACCAAAAAATTAAAATTTTTGCGGTCGTATAAAAATAAAGGCAACAGTAGTATACCGCTGTTCGAGATCATAAATCTTTTGAGGGTTACAAACTAAAACTGAGGGAAACACATCAAATATAAGAGGAGAACAACGACACAACACTTACAAGCAGACATTTATTTGAAACAAAAGTGTTCTATAAAAAAACACTAAAAGCAATGCAAGTGGAAGATATTCTTGAAACAAATAATTATCAACAATTATTTAAATTGTAAATATCCTTGTAATGACATTGGTAAGGGCAAGTCTACTATACTACATGGAGTGCAAGTCCTCAGAATCGCAGTTCGGCACATAACCATCAGATTTAGACGAGGAACTTGAAAGGAAGCATATTTTGTTGAAAAGTTCGGACTCCAGATTTGTAATTCTGAATCGCACAGAGAGAAAAATGGCACTATATTTTCTACGCTTTGACTTAAACGTTTTTCTTCCTTGAGTAATGGAGACATGTCCTTAAAAGAACATATTATTATATGCACAATAGTACTGGTGTCTGTGTCTCCAGTAATGAAGCAATATGCTAATACATCTTTACTACGACTTGCAATTAGTTTGCAATTGTTATTTCTGTCATAAGATTTGCATGGTATATCAGGAAATTTAATATCAGATTGTCTATACCATCTTGTTTTGTTCTGTGTCATATTTTCACCCCTTTTCATGTTTTTGGAATACAAATGGTTTAAGCATAGGAATGAACGATTCGAATTCAAATGTATAAGAGCAACAATTGTACAAGGATAACGTGGATGAAACACAAGATTTACTCCATCTTTGTCTGGGATCATTGAATCGTTTGCCCGGTCTTCAGTCCCGATTGTCGCCAATTGATTTTCTGATATTGAATACCAATTATAATATCCTGTACAAGCTGCTTCCATAGGACACCTGAATAGAAACATATCTAAATTTGGAGATATGAAACATTCCAATGGTTCTTTTAAAGGGTTAGTATACCTCAACCAATCAAATATCATTACATGAAAATCAACAAAACGAAATATTTCATTTTCTGAGTTAAAAATCATTAACATGATATCAGTCATACTTGTCCATTCGTCTTCCAGTCGATACTGAAATACATACACAGGAGACCTATATCCAACGCATAATGGTTTTTCAAAAAATACTTGACCTCTTAACTTTTCAGGAAGTTTGTAGTCATGAACACTGGATTGCTGGTGTTCTGCCAATAAATTGAGAGTGGCACATGCAGGCCCCTTTAAGTGAATAATACGAAAGTAGTGGTCATCAAACTCACTTCTAATCAACTCATTCCCTGTGCACATTAAAAGTGTTGTGTCAACTAGTTTTGTTGAATCCATAGATAAACTCATCATAGATACCAGGACTAAATTCTGTATATACGACAGACGCGCATTTCGTTTACAAAAGACTCATATTTCATTCACTAAAAGTGTTGTATCAATTTTTCTTTACTTTACTTCTCATTGGTTGTCGTATGTAGTTAGAACTATCATGTTTTGTTAGAATGTGTTATTTTGTAGAATTGGAAACATGCTCTTTACTTTACTTCACCCTGAAACAATGAATTTTGAAAGATTAATACGCGTCGTTATAAAAAAAATTACAGTAAACATATTCCGTTAAAATCAATAAAGATCAACAACAGACCACCTGCAGCTATCGACACGCCAGTCGCAAACCCTAATAAAACTACTTGAAAGACTATGTCTGAATCATATTAATATCAAGCACAATCCCTACCGCTAGTGGTTTTGTCTCATACCATCATAAAATATACAAGATATGAAATAAAATATGTAAAATAAAATATATAAAATAGATTCATACGTTTCAATATGAATGTATATGTAACGTATGAGGTATTGGTATTTATGTGTGTACCCATATAAATGAGAAACAAAGTCTCTTTTCTAAATCTGTTTGTCAAGAAAAAAAGGTCACAGAGTTCAACAAATACACACCTACTTTTCATAACTACATTTGTTGTTCATAACTTACATATATACAACTCATACTTTTCCATTTTCATGCATGTCTAAGTAATGTTACCTATTTGTTGTTAGTACGATATGTGTAGTTTAGTATTTTGAATAAACATAATACCGATTGAAACTTGTTTGTTTACAAATATTAACGGGTGGAAGTCATATATATATGTGCCATTTATTTTGGGTCAATTTTGTAATTGAAAAGATAGCAGGTTTTAAAGTTCAACGGAAATGATATTTCAAAGTACACTTACTGTTATTTAACAGCATACAAATTTCCAGAATACTAAATCATAATGTATAGCAAAAGTATATATTTAACATTCAATCATCACATTTCGGATTACATTAGTTCAAGTTGTATAAAGAAAAGAACCGAAAACGGATATATAAAAATAATTCCCGTATTTATATATACATAGTTTAAAAATAGATGTGTTGCATATAATTGATAGATTAGATACAAGAATTATAGATACAAGAATTATACGCTAGAAGCGCGCCATAATTTCTTCCATATTTTTTCTATGTTTTTTAATTGAAAAAGTGAGTTGATTTTGGTAGAATAATAATTGAATCACATGGTTAGAATGAACTGTTTTGATTACTAAAAACCTTAATATCAGAAAAGACCTTCAATTCAAAGGCAAAATTGTGAGTGTCTACTTTCATTTCTTTGTTTAGGTGAACACTATGCTTGGAAAATGAGGTGTTACGGACGAAAGGAGAGTCAGATTGATTTTTCTGGCATTGTAATATTTTCCTGAGAAAGAATTATATTCATGTTGACGAATTATCATGATTGTGCTTTGTTATTGCCCATTTTACATCTTTCATTATGAAGATATTCCAATTCCCAAATACAATACATATAAAAGACGTTTGGTCAGATCATAGATTGTATTACATCTATGGTCAGATAAATGTAATATCACTCCAGAGCTCGAGCCTCAGAGTGTAACACCTTCACTGATTTTAACATGTTTTAATATTAATTAAAAACTGATAAAAAGTGTCATTGCCGTTCCCTCGTAAAGGACGCTGTCACAATGGAATTTCTTTAAATATTTGTTATCATGTTTTATGTATACAAACCCTTGAATGTTAATTAGGTGCAAATGACAAAATAGTTGGATTTATTGCATCTATCACTGGCATCAGTGGAAATACCACATCATAATAAATAGAATTTAATTGGTTGACAAATAATTGATGCATTAACGACTCTGGTTTACCAACATCAAGAATAAATACGGACTTCTGATTAGTTTCAGGTACTTATGATATAATCATTCAAAACAAGTGATAATATCAAGCTATTGATATATTTAATCTGAATTTCTCACACTTTTCACATATCATAGAGCATGAAAAAGTTACCTATTCCAGTGGTTTATCCCTACCACTAATTATATTGCAAGTGCCGCCCTCCCCCCCGAAGAACAAATATCGGTTCTCATTGGTTGTCAATTATGATGTGAGAAAGATTCTTATGGTTAGAATGAGTTATAGAATATAAGGAACATATTGGAACAATAGAACATATTGATAATTGGAAAAAAATGTTGAGATATCACAATCCAATCTAATACCCGATTGTATCTGCTAGTGTATACGTACCATGCTATATATTGCATAAAAATTATATTGTTAAATGTGAGGAGGGACAAAGATGAAGAAGTTTCTGAGTGGCCATCTTAAAATAATGATATATACTAACTTTGAAAATACCAATTACTGCAAATTATGTTTTAAAACCAAATAAGATATAAAAACCCAGCTCCGACAGGACAAGAGCACGCACTTGATACCCCGTGCATTACAACTGTTTTGAAGATGTAGAAAAACATGCACTAAGAACAATTAAATTGAGAAAGGAAACGGGGAATGTATCAAAGCGACAACAACCCGACCATAGAGCAGACAACAGCCGAAGGCCACCAATGGAAACTCCCGCACCCGTAGGTGTCCTTCAGCTATACAGTATACATCAAATCAAATATATATGTTGCGTCAGAAATAAACTCACCATAGACACCAGGATTAAATTTTATATCTACGCCAAACACGCGTTTCGTCCACAAAAGACTCATCAGTAACACTCGAAAAGTTAAAAAGGCCCAAAAATAGTATGAAGTTGAAGAGCATTGAGGACTAAAATTCCTAAAAGTTTTGCCAAATACAGCTAAGGTTATCTATTCATGTGGTAGAAAAAGCTACTATGAAAAGACCAATAACTCTGGTAAGATATGTAAGTCGTAAGTTTTCAAAATGCAAAGCAAATCAATATTCTCCTAAATCAACCACAAAATAAAATGTGTAGTAAATCGATCAAAACGTTAAATAGATCTAGAATATTACATGTAGAACATACCAATTGTTAATTGTTGACCGTCAGAGTCCCATAAACTTCAAAATAGAAATGAGATATAAAAAAAACAAAATCAAATCAAATCATATTTCTGGAATGACGCAACCTAAGACTTTGACAATCAAAATGACGGGCTCTTCTAATTTAATTTAGGCCCCCCCCCCCTAAATCCGCCTATGCACATTCCCAAGTCTCGAGCCTGCAGTTCAGTGGTTATCGTATTGGGCACAACTTGTTTGAACTTTTGGTCTTCAGTGCTGTTCAGCTTTGTGCTCGTTTTGGCCTTCGAACTTTTGAGTCTGAGCGTCACTAGTTAGTGTTGTGTGGGCGGGGTTAAACATGTTTGTGAGATCTCAACCCTCCCCCTATACCTCTAACCAATGTAGTAAAGTAAACGCATAACAATACGCACATTAAAATTCAGTTAAAGAGAAATCCGAGTCTGATGTCAGAAGATGTAACCAAAGAAAATAAACAAAATGACAATAATACATAAATAACAACAGACTACTAGCAGTTAACTGACATGCCAGCTCCAGACTTCAATTAAACTGACTGAAAGATTATGATTTCATCATATGAACATCAGGCACAATCCTTCCCGTTAGGGGTTTAGTATCATACCATCATAACATATATGAGAAGAACATAACCCGTGTCATGCCAACAACTGTTTTTAGAATAAATGTGTTTAGTTCCGATGCAAAGACCTTATCAGTGACTCAATATTAACGCCAAAATATGCAATCTTTAATGACTTGACAACAGTATCGTAATTATATCCCTTCTTAATAAGTCTATTCAAAGGTTTTGTAAGTTTCTGAGGTGAATACTGACACCTTTGTGCTTTATAAAGAATATTTCCATAAAAAATTGGATGTGAAATACCTGAACGTATTAGAAGTCTGCATGTTGAGCTATATTTACGAATGATGTCTTTATACCGATGATAAAATTTAGTAAATGTTTTGACTAGTTTGTGATATCGAAAACCCTGGTGTAATAATTTTTCAGTAATACATAAATTTCTCTCGTTAAAATCTAAAACATTGTTACATACACGAGCGAATCGTACAAGTTGAGATATTGAGTATTTCTCTGTCCTATATGTTCTCCTATTCATTTGTATTATAGTCCTGTAATGATATGTTGTCATGTTAATGTTATATTTAACATTAACATTAAAGCGGGAGGTTTGGCATGCCACAAAACCAGGTTCAACCCACCATTGTATTTTTAAAAAATGTCCTGTACCAAGTCAGGAAAATGGCCATTGTTGTATTATAGTTCGTTTCTGTGTGTGTTTTACATTTTAACGCTGTGTTTCTGTTGTGTCGTTTGTTTCCTCTTATATTTCAGTGTGAATTTGCATTACTATAAGACGTGTCACGGTACTTTTCTATCCCAAATTCATGTATTTAGTGTTGATGTTATATTTTTTATTCCCATCGAATTTTGTCTAATGCTTAGTTTGTTTCTGTGTGTGCTACATTTTAATGTTGTGTTTCTGTTTTTTCGTTGTTCTCCTCTTATATTTAATGCATTTCCCTCGGTTTTAGTTTGTGACCCGGATTTGTTTTTTTCTATCGATTTATGAGTTCCGAACATCTATATACTACTGTTGCTTTTATTTATCGTTAGTTCATGTTTGTCATATTTGATTTTCGTTAACTACTGTCACTAACGAGAACGAAATTTTTTTTTTCAATTGAATTATTCCACACTTTACCTGCCTTTTTTAGCCGTCTATAATGTCTGAGAAATTTTAATGCTGAAGGCCATACGGTTGCCAAGCATAATTGCTTACATCCCCTTCATTTGAACTTTTGTTTGACAATTGTCTCAATAATTTCTATACCCCATCTACTTAGTTTAATTTTTGATAAATTCTAATCCGTTTTGTTGGATAAGGTGAATTCTATAGGAAATATTCATGAATGAAATACTGTATACTATCGAATCTAAGACGGGATTATAAAAGGTTTTGAATCGTAAATATTTTGGCGACAAGCAACATTTTTAATGATTTTAATTGTCGAAATATGCATCTGGTGAAAACAAATAGGTATTTATAATGTTATTTGACATGCACAGCAACATATTACATTACATACACATATATTCATATGACAGTATGAAATCTGCACAGCTCTGAAAAGACATAAACTTTTACATTTCGATCAGACAATGTTATATTTATTAGTATGTGGTCAAATTACAGTTGATAACTAATTTAGTGATACAAACATAATATAAATGTATACACATCCAAATCCATTCACCTATATCAGACTTTGCACCGATAACATAATATGGCACTACTGGATAATGTAATTATTTATTTTCATGATAACGTTATTTTCGAATATTTATTTTACACAGTAGACAATTTTATCGATTTATGTCATTGTTTTATTTGATATTTTACTTTTACTCTTGACCAGTAACCATTTGTATATTTCCAACTGTCAGACTATTTTGCTATTTATACTGTGTATCTATGAAATCTATAAAAAAAAAATTATAAAAAAATGTACATATATATTATAAAATGTCAAAGTTTCATCTATGCCTGTGTAAATACATAAAAGTGTATCTATCTTCTGTTTACATTTTTAGGCCAAATAATTTGTTTTCAGTATCGTATGTATAATGAATATGCAATTGCTTATATTAACTATTGTTTGTCGAGTTCATTCAATACTTTTCGTTATAAGTTTTACATTAATTGAATAGAAAAGCTATACAATAGCTAGTGGTAATATCACAATCACAGATACTGCATGGATATAAGGTGAACAAGTGAATTTAAGTTAGATACTAACTACATGTTTTACGCGGGAATTGGATAAATAATGGATGTATCCATAGCTTACAAAGTCGACACACTTCGTTTGGAAATCTTGCAATTCTAATTATTCCCAATTCCAATTATGTGTGTTTTCATTTAGACTTACAAGATATACCAAACATTTGTAAAGTATCTTAATATGTGATTTAAATACCAGTTAATGCAGAATAAAAATACATGCATTTTAAACTATATACAGTTACACAACTGTACCAGGTTATGGGAGAGTTGGGATCCTGCTATCATGTTTAACCCCGACACATTATGTATGTATGTGCCTGTCCCAAGTCAGTAGCCTGTAAATCAGTGGTTGTTGTTCGTGATGTGTTACATATTTGTTTTTCTTTTTTTTGTACATAATAGTAATCAAAGGTTCCAGGATTATAATTTAGTACGCTAGACGCGCGTTTCGTCTACATGAGACTTATCAGTGATACTTATATCAAATATTTATAAAGCTAAACAAGTACAAAGTTAAAGAGCATTGAGGATCCAAAATTCCAAAAAGTTGTGCCAAATACGGTTAAGGTAATCTATGCCTGGGATAAGAAAATCCTTAGTTATTCGAAAAATTTAAAGTTTTGTAAACAGGAAATTTATAAAAATGACCACATTATTGATATTCATGTCAACACCGAAGTGTTGACTACTGGGCTGGTGATACCCTCGGGGACGAAACGTCCACCAGCAGTGGCATCTACCCAGTGGTGTACATAGTTATCAAAGGTATCAGGATTATAATTTAGTACGCCAGACGCGTGTTTCGTCTACATACGACTCTTCAGTGACACTTATATCAAAATATTTATAAAGCCAAACAAGTACAAAGTTAAAGAGCATTGAGGATCCAAAATTCCAAAAAGTTGTGCCAAATACGGTTAAGGTAATCTATGCCTGGGATAAGAAAATCATAAGTTATTCGAAAAATTCAAAGTTTTGTAAACAGGAAATTTATAAAAATGACCACATTATTGATATTCATGTCAACACCGAAGTGTTGACTTCTGGGCTGGTGAAACACTCGGGGACGAAACATCCACCAGCAGTGGCATCTACCCATAGGTGTAAATAGTTATCAAAGGTACTAGGATTATAACTTAGTACGCCGGACGCGCGTTTTGTCTACATAAGACTCATCAGTGACGCTCATATCAAAATATTTATAAAGCTAAACAAGTACAAAGTTAAAGAGCATTGAGGATCCAAAATTCCAAAAAGTTGTGCCAAATACGGTTAAGGTAATCTATGCCTGGGAAAAGAAAATTCTAAGTTATTCGAAAAATTCAAAGTTTTGTAAACAGGAAATTTATAAAAATGACCACATTATTGATATTCATGTCAACACCGAAGTGTTGACTTCTGGGCTGGTGAAACACTCGGGGACGAAATATCCACCAGCAGTGGCATCTACCCAGTGGTGTAAATAGTTATCAAAGGTACTAGGATTATAACTTAGTACGCCGGACGCGCGTTTTGTCTACATAAGACTCATCAGTGACGCTCATATCAAAATATTTATAAAGCTAAACAAGTACAAAGTTAAAGAGCATTGAGGATCCAAAATTCCAAAACGTTCAGCCAATTACAGCTAAGGTAATCTATGCCTGGGATAAGAAAATCCTTAGTTTTTCGAAAAATTCAGAGTTCTGTATACAGGTAATTTATAAAAATGACCACATTATTGATAATCATGTCAACACAGAAGTGTTGACTACTGAGCTGGTGATACCCTCGGGGACGAAACGTCCAGCAGGAGTGGCATCTACCCAGTGGTGTAAATAGTTATCAAAGGTACTAGGATTATAATTTAGTACGCCAGACGCGCGTTTCGTCTACATAAAACTCATCAATGACGCTCATATCAAAATATTTATAAAGCCAAAACAAGTACAAAGTTTAACAGCATTGAGGATATAAAATTCCCAAAAGTTGTGCCAAATATTGCTGCTTATTTGAAACAATTCCTTTCTAACATTGTCTGCATTGACATTTCATACAATATGAATAAAGGAATAAAGAAGAAACAGCATGTATATGTCTATAAAATAGCCACTCATGTCAAATATAAAATTTATCCAAATAATACAGAAAGAAATTTAGAAGTCAGGATACAGTCTTCATCTTAAGGTAGTTGTCAATTAAATGTCAAGCTGTACATTTTTCGAGTTTATAACATTATAGAAACATTGAAACAAAACAGCATCAAATAAAAATTAAATTGGCGCTAATCATTGCACAGCATTTGTTCTTCCTGCATTTCTAGTGAGGTTGCTGTAAGGACTATTATTGTTGATTAATTTACAATTTTACACATTTTGCTTCAGATGCAATTTTGTTCTTGGTATTGTTTCTGTTTAATGACGTTTAAATACTGCTGCCGATATTAACCTCTTCATAAAATAAACTTATCATATATACCAGAACTAAATTTAGGATATACGCCAGACGCGCGTTTCGTTTACAAAAGACTCATCAGTGACGCTCGAAACATGCTTTTGTTTTATTGATGATTGAGGTATCTTTAATAACCATTTACACCACTGGGTCAATGCAACTGCTGATGGACGTTTCGTCCCCGAGTGTATCACAAGCCCAGTAGTCAGCACTTCGGTGTTGACATGAATATCAATTATATGGTCATTTTAAATAAATTTCCTGTTAACAAAACTTTAAATATTACGAAAAACTGATGGTTTTCTTATCCCAGGAATAGATTACCTTAGCCGTATTTGGCACAACTTTTAGGAATTTTGGGTCCTCAATGATCTTCGAATTTGTACTTGTTTGTCTTTATAATTATTTTGATCTGAGCGTTAGTGATGCGTCTTATGTAGACAGTTGATAATTGTTGCCAAAATCTTCTTGTAATCATTCTTATTTTAATTGTAACATATGTATAACTTACCTCTTTTTTAACTTTGTTTTTATACCATCGTTTTTCTATCTCAACTCTCACTCGCTTAGAAACTTCAACAATGATTGCTAGAACAATACTACCAAGTAGAATCAGAAAAACACCAAACATGTTTTCAATTTCTAACTCGGAACTGGACTTTATCTGACTCTTCGCTACTTCCGCTTGTGTACAGTTTGAACGCCACCATCTGCAAGAAATAAATCGGGTTAACCAGTACACCGTTTCAGGTTCAACTTTATAATTTTATATTTTCATTTTTTATTGCTGCGTCTATTCTTTGGCTGGTTGAGAGTAAGATCAGCTCTGTGGTTAGCGTTCTCTACGGACATGATTTGTCGCAATCATTTCTTAAATTCATTACCTTAAAATTTAGACATTATAACGAAACTAACTTGTTTACACCCTCAGAATAAGTTGATAATTAATGGATTTGGCAACTCTGTTTGAGTCCTCTTCGTTCAAATAGTTCATCACTTAAGTATATCAAATTTTTAGGCTATGAAACTTTGGATCTCAAGTCTATGAATGACCATTAAATCCATTTTACTAAGGAGCCTATATTGTGTCTTGTGTAAGATTATTTGTCTGTTTGTCTTTTTCTGTTTTAATCATGGTGGTTTTAGTTTATTTTCGATCATTGATCTTAAATGTCCCTCTAGTATCTTTCGTCTCCTTTTATATGCATTTGTATTTAAATCAAACAGACCAGTGGTTATTTCTATGTATACGTACTTTCGTTTTAGAATATCTAAATGACCATTCTCCTGCAGCATCAACAGTGCACGATTGATATCATCTCTATAAGGAGCACCACGTGGGAAACCAAAACTATACTGTTTATCACCGAATCCTTGATGTATCGATTCCAAATCAGTGCAGTGCTCCATAGCATAGTGGTCATTCATTACACTGTCGTCCAAAAACACATATTTATTATTTTCCCCTTGAACCATTTTCCTTGCTTCCTCTCTCTTATCTGGCATGAGATTGACCTCATCTAACTTCATATGTATCCACATTCTTTTATAGACGTCATTATCAGACTTTGCAAAGAATTTTTCTAAATCGCTTCCTTTTAGAACACCGTAACTTATCTTCTTTTGTGAGACTAAAGCATCAACAGTCTTGACTCTGTTGTCAATATTTTTTAGCGTGAGGAAAGCAGCAAGATTAGCCGTATAGGCGGTAGTTATGATAAGAGTACAAAACCAATAAATAGCAACAATTGTTCTCATAGAAGTAGTCTGAGGTGAGTACTCAGTTCCTCCTGTAACAGAAAAAACAAAGTTAAAGTGAGCCTATTATCATATATACTACTAAAATAACGAGATCCAGTTTTGACTTTCGAACTTTTATATCTGGGCGTCACTGGTGTGGACGAGGCGTGCTTTTGGCGTATTGAATTTTAAACCTGGTGCCTTTTATCAGCTATTATTCATGTGTTTCTTTGTCTAATATGATCTTCTATTTATTTGTATTGTAGTCCTGTAATCTTATGCTGTCACTTTAATGTTACATTTAACATTGCCATTAAAGCGGAAAGGCATGCCACAAAACCAGGTTCAACCCACCATTCTTTAAAAATGCCCTGTGCCAAGTCAGGAATATGACCATTGTTATATTATAGTTCATTTCTGTGTGTGTTACATTTTAACGTTGTGTTTCCGTTGTGTCGTTTGTTTTCTCTTATATTTGAGTGTGAATTCACATTACTATAAGACGTGTCACGGTACTTTTCTATCCAAACTTCATGTATTTGGTTTTAATGTTATATTTGTTATTCTCATCGAATTTTGTCTAATGCTTAGTCCGTTTCTGTGTGTGTTACATTTAATGTTGTGTCGTTGTTATCTTCTTAATGCGTTTCTCTCAGTTTTAGTTTGTTACCCCGATTTTGTTTTTTTGTCCATCGATTTACGAGTTTTGAACAGCGTTTTACTACTGTTGCCTTTATTTGTATCTGACATGACGTGAAAACAAAAGATTATACTAAAGGAAGTTCACTTGTCATGTTTTGGGATTGTTGTCAGATTTTCGGAATGTGTAATGATAAGCCATCTGTAAAAATGTAAAAAAAATAATAGTTTTTGAGAACTTTACCTTGTCGATGATCAAGCTATATAAAAGTCAAGAGAATATTTCCAGTCAAAATTTCAATGGCTAATATCTCGAAGACAAGCATACTGACCCATACATTTGTGTGCTCTTTATAAATCCCCTATCGCTATAAACTAGTGTTTTGAAAAGTTAATTGTTTTGAAACTGAAAAGCGAAATCCCTTAACTTATGCAGGATAATAGTGTTGATGAAAAATTTGAGCATTTCTGGCCTTTGTGTTTTCCAATACCAACTATTAACAAGTTCCAGGTCGAATATATACTGATACCAATATCGAATGTCACATGTTGATTTTGGTTGTAATAGGGAAACCAGGACGGGTTGGAAAGATAGATTTTGAAAGCAGATATAACTGCACGTTGTAATCAGCATGACTTTATACGAATAATAAATGTTCATGCTAACAAAGGCGTAAGTAATTTAAACAAACGCAATAGTGGTATACCGCTGTTCTAAATTCATAAATCGGCTAATTCAGTTACAGATCCGCCGACGTTTTTAGTTTCTTTGTAAGAACACAGGATCTTTGATTATGCCCTATTATCACTACCTTGTAGAAGCAGGATTCATAATAAGTCCTAATATATTCACCTTTAAAAAATGGAATAAAATTGAGAGAGGAAATGGGGAATATGTCAAAGAGACAACAACCCGACCACAGAACAGACAACCGCCAATGGCCACAGTCTCCAACCTAGCGAGAAAATCCCGCACACGGAGGTGAACCTCAGCTGGCTTGGCTGTTATAATCCCTTTATATTATTATTACCTTGTAAAAGAACGTTAAGAGAGTACCATAAGCTTTCTTTCAGATCAAATTGTTGTTCCGACTCTCTTTGTGTTGTATCATATCGTCCCATCAGATAAAGTGCACCTCCAACAACAAAGAAAACACCAAGGATTGTAAACCATAATTGTGAGGTAAATGGCCCGAGGAATTGGAAGAAAGTTGGCGTAGCTGGTGGTTTTTGTAATAGTATGCTAACAGTAGAGTCCATTATTGTAGTTGAAAAAGAGATTTGCTCTTCACGTAAAGATTTTACGTCCAAAGATCCGATAATGATATCTCCATCCTATAAGAAAATAATAAGGATCAATTTTAATTACACATGTAACCTGTGTATTGAGGGTAACGGTAGTAAATCTACTTTTTAAATATATAAGATATGAGTTTTTCTGTTCAATGATTTTTTTTATCATGATAACTGCACCTTTTTAAGACAGGTATTACAAAAAAGTCAACTTAAAAAAAATTCAAAAACGTTTCCTTTTCCTTTACAAATAAAAACATTAGTAAAACAAAATCATTCCCAAAGCACACCTCTATAAGAAAACTTTGTATTATGAGTGTTACCCCTTTAGTTATCAATTATTAAATTAAATTTTTCTCTGATTTTTTTAGCACATACATGGGTTAGAGTAATCATGAGCTCTTTCGTTGACCTGCGTCATCAACTATGGCCACTATTTAGTAAAATTAGTCATGAAAGGCACATTTATATTTTATACATTTTTAAAGATGGTAGGCACAAAAATCATCTTTAGAACATACTCACCCCTTCTCGTCCAATGAAAAGTCAGTTTTTAGCCCTCTAATTTTCATAGTACATGGTTTTCCATGCACTCAGACATATTATACATGAATGACTTTTCATTGTCATTTAATTATGAAAGTGAACTCTTAATAGTTGCACTAACAAAGTGTTCAATCCCCTAAGGCATTTTCCTTGGGGAAATAGCCTACTGATTAAAGATGAAAGAGCAAAGATTAAAATAATTTTTTTTTGAATTTTGCAAAATTTCATGCATTTTCTAATGAAACACATATATAGAATACACCAAAAAAATTGGTAAGGATAAATAAAATGATATTTATTTAATTTATATACCATGTATGCCTTACATTTAAGAGAATTATTTTCTTTTTCTTTCAAAAATATTCAATGCCAGACTGATGATATATAAAGCAAAGGATTGTTTTCGGAGAAACACAATACATTTAAATTTATCAATAAAAAGTAAGCATTTAATGTTGAATAGTCTGAATTCAAATATTCATACAGAGAGTTTTATATTTATAAAAAAAATCAAATTTCAAAAAGGGGATTTTCATAGCATTGTGTTGGTTTTTAAAATGAAAAAAAAATCTAAAGATATATATTAAGTATTAAATTTTACCTGAAGCAGAAGAAAAACAATTTATCCTTCACTATGTCAATGCTATTTCATTTCATCCATTGAAATGATCACTACCTATGTTTTATATTTAGTTCATTATAAAAAGTGAACTCTTATTTAGGTTTAAATATTACAATGGGAAAAGATAGTTGTGTAAGGTCACTCGAAAGTGTGAATATGTTCTAAATTGGTCAGACAATACTTGGTCATGTTTTATGAAGATTTAAGCCCTCGGCTTCGCCTTGGGCTTAAATCTTACGAAAACATGACCAAGTATTGTCTAACCTATAATTAAACGTCAATAATTTATTGACGAGTCGTTCCGATTTTGTCCATGATAGATTATTTGTAAATCAAGTCTTTCAGGTAAAAATTGCTATTTGAAGTCTCTATATATCTATAATAATTTTCAAAATACTAAAAGTAGGCACACATTTTTAAAAATGATGAAAAAACCGTGATAACGATGCTGAATGGATATCATGGTTTACTGCTTCAGTCAATACATACTCCTTTTACTATCTGATTGATGATTTTGTCCCAGTCACTAACGCCATTGTCTGCCAGTTTGATGCTATATTCAAAGTTCATTATCCTGGACACTTCCTCTAAGATATCAACACAGAAACCTTCATATCTACCGTCATGTCTTCTCTGAACAAATGGTGGGTCCTACACAGATAGAACAATAAATAATAATGCAACTCTATCAGAAAAGACAAGATTGACTTGAAAGATTACATCATGAAAATATGATTAACATAAATTAAAATAATACTAAACTCCCAGAAAAATTCAAAACGGAAAGTGTCTAATTAAATGGCAAAACTCAAACATATCAAACAAATGGACAACAATTGTCATATTCCTGCCTTGGTACAGGCTTTTGTACAAATGATGGATGAGATCTGGTGTTATAGCTAGCTAAAACTAGTATGACAGTCGCATAAAATTCCATCATATTGACAACGGTGTTTGAACAAAACAAACAGACATAATAGGTGAAAAAAGTTATAAATAGTTGTCAACAGTATGCAATTATCTTTATCATTTTTAATCAAAACGAGATAAAGGAAACATTTGGGAAAATCAAAACCCATAAACCAAAGAAACACAGATGAAAACAACACATTATGAATTCAATAAATCAGAAGAGATTTGTAGACTATACCTTCAACAAGGAACACTCTAACTCGCATATCTAAAAGCCAAGACGATGTTCAAAAGAAAGACGACAAAATTGCAAAAAACATTCCACAAAATACACAGATGAAAATGAAAAATGTGGTTTATAAGACTTGAATGTTTATATATAAACAGATTTATTTATCTCTTTTGTTATCAAGAGACGGATCAAAGGTCTTTTTTTTATTTGTTTTATAATTCATTTGTATAAGTTTTCACCTGATTCTGAGATTAAAGGTGTTCAGGCTAAATGTTGTATCCTATGCTAACACATAATTACATTAATGAACACCAATGAAAGGACTGCATTTAAAAAAAATCCTGAATAGTAAATACGTATACTCACTAAACGAGTAATAACGGTGAAATTTTTGTCTTTCAAAACTTCATCCAATTTGTGATCAACATCCCTGTCCATTGGTTTGTCCACACGTAGGATAGGTCCACTATCAGAAAAAGTACATGAACCAATCTAAAATGTATCAAAATGTACATGAACCAATATAAAATGTATTAAAATGTACATGAACCAATCTAAAATGTATAAATGTACATGAACCAATCTAAAATGTATAAATGTACTTGTAAATGTACATAAAAAGTAAAATTACAAAAATACAGAACTCCAAGGAAAATTCAAAAAGGAAAGTCCCCAATCAAATGGCAAAAGCAAAAGTTCAAACACATCAAACGAATGGAAAACAACTGTCATATTCCTGACTTGGTACAGGCATGTAGAAAATGGTGGAGTGAACCTGGTTTTATAACTAGCTAAATCTCTCACTTGTATGACAGTCGCATCAAATTCCATTATAGTGTCACCGATGCGTGAACAAAACAAACAGACACAATAGGTAAAAATGTCAAAAATAGGGGTATAGTAGTCAACATTGTGTTACCATCTTAATCACTATAAAAACAACAAATGTAACGAAAAAGCACAAAAAGGCATACATCAAATTTAACATCCTCATTTTGCTTATATTATACAATTTTATCTATCTATGTAAAATGCACCCATAAAGGATGGAGGGTTTTAAGTACTGGTGTAAAATTGCGCGTTTGAATCTAAACCAATCTAAAATGTATGAAGGTACATAAACCAATTTAAAATGTATAAAAATGTGCTCCTAAACCAATCTGAAATGACAATATGGATCACTTCAATTACAAACAATACGAATCTAAATGTATTATTATCAACGAATTGAATATAATGCAATATTTCATTTATCGAAATTATGATGAAATTTAGAAGACATCCTACTTGTCTTTAAAAAGTGAGCTAGAACTATTAGTGTGTTGTCTGAAATTCATCGATTATAATGTTTGTGTAGGATATACATGAGTTTATAAAGACATATGAGTCTTATGAGGTACCTTTAAGGATGTACGATATTTGTATAAACATTTTAACATTTATGTAACGTCGACACATCCCAATATATTAATAGGTTACTTACCTGTTCTACTTTACCATTCAATCGTGTTAAACTCATGTTGAAGTTAGTTTTTATTCGAAGTTGTGTCTCAGGCTTAAGAATCCAATGGTATGATCCTAAAGCTCCATTGTATTGGTTTTCCTGACGACAAAATTATAGAAAGTATTTGAATCTTTGACTCCTTATAAATAAATCTTAGCTGAGAGAATACTATGAAAAATTCTGGTGGTAAAACTACGATGTTAAATGTAAGAAAAAAATAATATGCTAAGCACTAGATTTCTTTTGGTAATATTTGTTGTTGGGGTGCTGTCATAGAAACATATTATGATATTACTATTTGTATAAAAAATAAGGGTTATAAGGCGGGAATCAAATCGTTACGTAGAAGAAAGACTAACACATGTGTCTAAAGACCGTGAATAGCGTTATAAGGCAGGAATTTAATCGTTACGTAGAAGAAAGACGGACACCTGTGTCTATAGACAGTGAATAGCGTTATAAGGCAGGAATTTAATCGTTACGTAGAAGAAAGACGGACACCTGTGTCTATAGACAGTGAATTGCGTTATAAGGCGGGAATCTAATCGCTCCTAGAAGAAAGACGGACACCTGTGTCTATAGACCGTGAATACCAAGAAAAATGGCAGATAGAACAAAGGAAGACCTCAAAACACTTGGATTAAACTCTGGTGCTCCGAAAGTGTGTTTCAATTCTGTACTTTTATTGTCCTTTCCTCTTTAATAAGCCTTTTTATTTTTTTGTTTATTCGAGCGTCAATCGTGGTCTTTAGTTTGGTCTCTAGTAGAGAGTTGTCTCATTGGCAATCATACCAGATCTTTCTTTTTAAGACGAAACGAGTGTTTAGCGTACAAAATATCAAGTCTGGTATCTATGGTGAGTTTATTCGTTATACGTCTTGTAACCAGTGAGATATAGATGTTCAGTGAAATGAAAATACTTTACCCGTTCTTGCATTTTATCCAAGATTTTCTCTTTTGTAATGAATCTGTCTCTTTCCGGTTCTGCGTTACAATCAGTGCTTTGGGACAGGAAATGACGCAACATATCTACAGTGTCAACCAGTACTGCTACTTCAAATCGGGACTTTTTCTTAAAATAATCTCCTACAAATGAAAATCAACAAAAAAAAATATGTCAGGCAAATACGATTAACAAAACAACAAAACAAACATTTCCAAAACAGAACATTCACTTTACTATGGGCCATAAACATAAAACATAAGCTTTTCAAAACAGAACATTTGTTATATATAGTATGCCGTAAGAAGGAAACATTGCCTTTTAAAACAGCACGTTTACGGGTCATTAACTCAAATGTTAAGGTAACCAAATAGTTTCTTCTGTAAACGAAACGACTTTTTATCGAAGTATGCAAAATAAGCAACCTTATCACCTATAGCTATTTAGTCTTAATGTCTCAATATTGCAATCTTATCCTATATTTATGAACAAGCGACATTTTCTATCGATTTCATCCTAACACTTAGTGCTATTACATTTTACTTCGGGGGCATTGAAAAATAATAATAAAAGTATCAGTATCAGTATAAGAACGTTAAAATTTAATAAGCATGCGAAAACATATGCTATAGGACTATCCTTCCACTCATTGCATAGAAAAAAAAACAACATCTCCACCCTCAGGAATACGTCCATCATTTTTGTCCTTTTATAAAATTAGGTAATGATCGAGTGGCGATAATAACACAAGAAAAATTCATACACAGAAAAATAATGTGAATAAAACTAATCCTGCTTACAATTTAAAGCAAACGAAATGTTTAAAATCTTACTACACTTTTGTACTTGTGTTCCCTGTGTGTCATCACCACCGGATATAGGTACCCTTGTTCTGGTTGTCTGTTCATTGTCCAAGAAAAACTACATTAATGTACATATATCAACAAACAGATATCCAGCTGGTATTTGTACAGAAATACATTTTTTTCTTAGACAATGAATAGAGAGCCAGACCAAGGGTTTCTTTATCCGGTGATGTTGATACACAGTTATCTTTATTACACAATATGTGATCCGGTAGCAATATTTTCATCGATGGTGTCTTGAACACCCACAGTCAGACCATCCGCATTATACAATTTCTTTTTTCCTCCCTGACGTATTCCCATATTCACAACTCATACGCAACCGGTCAAGATTAATTGTTGTTTCTTTACAATTTTGAGATGGTATTACCAATTGCTTCGCATCGTGATACGCAGGGAAAAGACGACACGTATTGCACTTTGCATTACTTAACTGATGTAAAATGTGTATTTGACCAATAATAAGTTGAAGAGGAACACAGTTTTTTGAAAATACGAATTCAATCAATAAAACAGTAACGGAAACCTGACATGTTTCTTTGTCCTGAACATACATGAACTAATAGGCATTAGGCAAACGACCATCCATTCTGAGAAATTCGAGGGACAAAAACATGTTGATTCTTTTCTTGAATTAATTATATACTCTAAATTTGTATTTAAACAGATCTGACATAACACATTTGCTTTTTATTTACCTGGTATCCCAGTAGTAAGTTTGTTATGATCAAGCATCTGTAAACCGTACAGGGTAGCAGACGTAGGAAAGCTTGTATCGAATATATCTTCAAAATCCTTAATACAAATTCAGAAATATTCAAGCTATGTTAATTACTGAAATGATACTAATAAAAATTACTCTTATAAATCTGGAGAATCCGAAACCTTTTTCTACAGGCTTTATCCTCATCAAAAATACACAAACTAAACAAATGTTGTGTGTTAAATTATACAAATGAAGAAGACTCTGAGATTACCCCCAGTTTTTGGTGTGGGTTCGTGTTGCTCAGTCTCTAATTTTCTATGTTGTTCATTGTGAACTATAATTGTTTTTCTGTTTGTTTTATATCGTTTTTAGCCATGCCTTTGTCAGTTTATTTTCGTCTTTGAGTTTGAATTTCCCGCTGGTATCTTTTGCCTCCTTGCTTCATATGAAATTTTGCAGAAATATAAAATTTATAATGAAGATACAAACGTAAACAATGTTAGGCTATTGAAATAAAAAAGGTCATATATATCAATGTACTGATATAATTGTGTACTTTGATTTGTGTTTCAATTCATGATTTTATTAGGTTTCTGCCCAATAAAAATATTGGTCATGAAGACATAACAAACTTGTATTGGCTGACTATTGGCTTTGCAAATTGTCGAAGGCCATACGGTGACCTATAGTTGTTAATTTCTGTGTCGATTGGTCTATTGTGGAGAGTTGTCTCATTGACAAACATGCCACATCTTTTATATTAGCAATAATGCATTTGTAGGCAACTTACTTGACCTATAGATACAGTCTAGCATCGGCCAATATTTTAAGGTGAAATAAAATAATTCAGGAAGGAAAATTGCAATAACACACAATCAATAACTAAAAGTAATTAATTACCAAATAGGTTAGAAACCACTTCCTTGAATGGTGAAGTAAATGAAGATCTTTTGCCTGAAATATACAGAAAGTTGTTATTTTAAGTGTGCAAAATAATGACCTACTACTGATATCCGAAACTTTCCACCATTTTACGGTTAGGAGTTTGATACTTGGTTTGGTGAGGTAGATGGAGATGTTCTGCCGGAAATGTATAGAAATTTGTTTTTATCAACAATGCAACTGTCATACAAGTGAGAGGTTTAGCGCTAAAAAACCAAGTTCAATCCACCATTTTCTACATTTGAACATGGCTGTACCAAGTCAGGAATATGACAGTTGTTGTCCATTCATTTGATATGTTTTGTCATTTAATTTTTGCCATTTGATTCGGGACTTTCCGATTAGATTTTCCTCGGAGTTCAGTATTTTTGTGATTTTATTTTTCAGATGAACTTTTTTTTTGTAATTATTTTATTTTTCAAGATGAAACATGGGAAATTACATAATGCAGTATTAGACACAAAGTATAAAAAGTTAATTAACACTTGTAAAATCGATTAAATCACAATGGTATAATAAGATATAAATATTGCAATTGATTTTGTTAATTAAATGCTGCTTCTAACAATAGCCACTTCTGTGAGAGGTTTAGCGCTATAAAACCAGGTTCAATCCACTATTTCCTACATTTGAAAATGCTTGTACCAAATCAGTACTGTGACAGTTGTTGTCCATTTGTTTGATGTGTTTTATCATTTTGCCATTTGATTAGTGACTTTCCGTTTTGAATATTTCTTGGAGTAAAGTATTTTTGTGATTTTTACGTTTTAGGTGACAGTAGTTTATCAATTTTCAAATCTCATAAATCGATAAAAAATTATTAAAACAACGAGACAAACAAAAACTGAGGAAATTGAGCCTTTAATTCAGTGTTGTCGTTTGTTGATGTGTTACATATTTGTGGTTCATCACCAAAATTGAGGAAATGAGGAAATTGAGCCTGTAATTCAGTGTTGTCGTTTGTTGATGATTACATATATAACTGTTTTTCATCACCAACACTACATAAATAAGGCCGTTAGTTTTCTCGTTTAAATTGTTTTACATTTGTCATTTCGGGGCCGTTTATAGCTGACTATGCGGTATTAGCTTTTCTCATTGGTGAAGGCCATGCAGTGGCATATGACTGTTTAATTTCTGTGTCATTGGTCTCTTGTTCCGAGCGCATGTTTGCGCCTGTCCCAAGTCAGGAGACTCTGGCCTTTGTTGGTCTTGTATGATTTTTAATTTTAGTTTCTTGTGTATGATTCGGAGTTTAGTATGGCGTCCATCTGAACTAGTAACATATTTGTTTAGGGGCCAGCTGAAGGACTCCTCCGGATGCAGGAGTTTCTCACTGCATTGAAGACCCATTGGTGGCCTTCGGCTGTTGTCTGCTCTATGGTTGGGTTTTTGTCTCTCATTTCCATTCTCAATTTTAATTTTATGCATCTGAATCTATACCCACTGACACACTCAAAATGTCACTGTCGGGTAAAACAATGGAAAAAATAAATAGTAAAACTACCGCAAAAATGACGTTCTTAACAACTTCTCTGTCCATTGAATGCAATATGAATTTTTCCATGTGATTTATTCGTAGTGTTGTTAGAGTCTGTCGTAAATCTGGGTCATCCTTAGTGGTTATCTTGACCGGAAGTTGTGTTGGGAAGACAAATATATTCTTTTGACTTAATGACAATACAGGTGCAAAATCACCTTTAAAAGAAAAAAATGGTTTCATTAATTATATAAAAATAAGAAGATGTTGAATGATTTCAAATAAGACAACTCTCTACCATGCTGTTAAAACATCTAGAAAATTTCTGGAGAAAGTTGTAAAAGATTCAACGCAGGAGGAATACATGTGTCTTACTTTGTATAAAGGCGAGCCATTGGAAAACGTACATGTAGGAAGCTTTATCAATACATTGATCACGTAGTACAGTATAAAGACAAAACAAGGACTATGTTATCTCTGACATCTAGATCATCAAAGTTCTCTTAAGCATAAACATTTTTTTTTTATTTTAATCGACGTGTACAAGCTAGTTGATAAAGATTTGTAGTAAGTAAGAACAGATTAAGTTTACGAATACTACAATATTACCTTGGGATAAAAACGCCACTTTTTTCCACTCCAGTTTTTCAACAATTTGTGCTATCGCAGTAGACATAGAAGAAGCATCGGGAAGAATCGGGAAGGTTCTTTCTGACGGCTCAGACTGTCTTGAAGACTCGGTAACCAGATGAACCTGCTTCCGGATCACATATTGCATGGAAGTGAAGACATCGATGTACGGACCGATAGCTATAGCCATTCGGTCATCATCAAATAAAGACCGAGCTAAAACAAAAACAAAAAAACAACATATCGTTATTGTCGTTCACAAGATATTACGGGAATCGATAGCAATAGGAACTATTTGAATAAGGAATTGAGTTTACAATAAGAACTATCAAAGGTCAGTAGTATACTGTATGCCTTACAAACACATTTAAAATCGTAGTTGCGGGTTTTTTGTTACTATATGTAATTCTTCATTACTGTGAATATTTTTTATCAGATTTGTCCTTTACCTATTTCTATTGTCCTTGCTTTAATCTGTCCTCCTCGACCTTTGATATTTTGTGGCTTCTTGGTTTATCTTCATTTTTAAGTTGTTATTCTTAATTGAAATAGGCCGTGTCTATATTCACAACATTTACAGATGTCTGAGCCATTATAGGCATATACTGCTGGTGAAAATTAAATTGATAGTTTTTATAAACCATCTACGATTTTAACTTGTTTTTTTATCTGGTTTTTGTATGGCAGCATGGTCCTTTAGCTTGTATAATGAAAGCCTAATAAAAGGAAACCCGAAATTATGAAGATGAATTTTACTATGTTGCACAAAACATTCATTTCTTAAACGTCTGTTTCCGCGGTGTTTAAAACAATCAGAGTTTATTCGAATCGAATAGTTCTAGCTTACAAATAGTTTGTACGTCAAAAAGCATAGGTTCACCATGCTTAAACATGGAATGTACCGGTCCTGTCATACGGGTAAAACAAGAAAAGATATATACAGGGTAAAACAAAACATAATTTGTACGAATCAAGAATACTCATTTTTTATTATTGTTATATACATTCAAACCATCTTATACATGCATTAAATTATTTGTTGTTGTTGTTGTTGTTGTTGTTGTTGTTGTAGTAGACATACCAGAGGTAAGACTTTGGTAAACATGTGGTCCGTCTGTTTTATCATAGGCTACTTCCGTTAAGTTCAGTTTACAGAAATGCAAAGATGAGTTCTTTTCCAGTGTTTTAGCAATAGTTTTGTAATTCTCAAAATTAGTGCGGTCTTTGTACCCAACAATTGCTGTAATTAGAAGAAACAGATTTAGTATTATTTTCTTTAAAGTAATTTTTGTTGCAACATTTGTCTTGATTGTAGAAGTGTATTAAAGGTGTGTACATAGAAGTCAATAATATAAATTATAAACATTTTAGTTGGAATAATATTGTATCCATGATAAATTATTCATTACACAACTATGATAAAATAATAATAAAACTAATGATTAAGTGTCAGAGAGCAAAATAAATCAAATTGGGGTCAATTGTAAATAGCCAAAAAGATTTATAAGATCTACTTTGAAAGTATTCTCTTCATACTTGTTTGATGAAAAGTGTTCTATAACATGCTGCATTAAAAAAACAACATGTTAGCTGTGAATAAATATATTCATATATATGTGGGCTAAAATTTCAAATGTCTATGCTTTTTTAATTCTTTTTTGTTTTTGATCTTGCTGTTTTCGTTATTTATAAACACGTCCATCTCAATTATTTATAAATTAGACTTTGCAACTTTGCCAAAAAAAAAAAAAAAAAAAAAAAAAAATATCCCGACTAACCCACTACATTTTCAAATGGAATTTTCTGATTCTAATGACTTAAAGTGGTATGGGAGTCTAAAATAAAAATGATATAATTTGTTCATACGTTGCCAAAAACGTGGTATCTATTGATACATGTTGAAAAATATAATAAAAATGATAGGTCACCGCGCATTTTCTCAAGCTACAGGACGGGACAAAATAACACATTTTTATGGATTATACAGGGAAAAACACCATTTTGTGATTAGAAACTAAACAAAATGATAGAATTGTTAAATACTTCAAGAAACGATAGCTTTCAGACACTGCTTTGAGAATATCAAAAGAAAAGATAGGCTCACCGTACGTTTTTTCTGGCTAAAATACAAAAAAGGAAAATTCTATGTAGAATCCCTCAGAAAATGCACTGTTTTAGAGTTACCTCCCCTTAAAATGCCAATTTAAAAAAGTTTAAAAACAACCAAAAATAATTAACATTTGCAAAAATATTAATATTTATAAGTTATATTCTTATAAATGAAAATTTACATTAAATATCTGCATTCCTGCACCAAATTTTGCTAACTTGATGGAAAATCTGGACCTTTGGTTCTCTGTTTTTTACAATCCAAGATGGAGGTAGACACCCATACCACCTTAATCATATTTAATTTAATAGATCAACGATATTTTATCTGAGTAATTGAATAATAGCAAGTTTTCTTGCATCATCAACTCTATTTACATGAAATACTGTAAATTCTATTGAAACATAATTAAAAACTTAAATAAAAATAATTGAAAAATTCATATGTAAACTGATTCAAATTCAAATCTCATACTGTTATAATTATAAAATAAATCTTTTACACGACAGGTGGAGATCCCAGACTGCAATGAAGGGCTTAGCTAATGCAATCAGTGGAAGTTATTTGATGCTATGCTTACACAATTTATTGGAATGATGTTGACGTTTTCTGACATTAAACTGATGTGTCCACAGTACTATCCAGGGACTTTGTTTGCACAAATTGATGAATTATTTTAGATATTGATGAACACAGAGTTTTCCCATAGAGATGGTAAACAATAAGAATTATTTCAATAAAATATTATAAGTGTAATGTACAGTGTCTGGAATATGACGCTTTGTAATATACAAATACGCAGGTTTAGTATCCACTTAAAGTTAGTTACATAATTTTGTCTATTTGTAAAGCACGCTCATTTTCAGGTTTGCATATCAAATTACGACAGACTGTCTCCATTTATAATTTAATTATAGGACACTTTATTCTCTGCTGTTAATCAATGGCATTTAAAAAAAGGACAATGTTTTTCAATTGTTAATCAAAAACCCGAAAAACATAAAATTGGCAATCGGAAAATGATGTAAACTAGGGCGTTAATCAGATATCAGTGTTTTAAAGTAGGCAATCAGAAAACGATGTAACTAAGACGTTCATCAGATACTAAAGGTTTTTAAGGAGGAAATCAGAAACGATGTGAACAAGAGGGTTAATCAGATACCAAGGTTTCTTAGATGGCTGCTAGAAAGCGATGTAAACAAGAGCGTTTATCAGATACAAAGGGTTGCTAAGGTGGCTATAAAAAAAACAAGAAACTTAAGCTGGTACAAAAGGTGTCTAAAATGGCAATCAGAAAATGATGTAAACAAGGGCGTTAATCAGATACCAAGGGTGTCTAGGATGGCAATCAGAAAACTATGTAAAGAAAGGCGTTAATCAGATACCAAGGGTGTATAAGGTGTCAATCAGAAAGTGATGTAAACAAGGACGTTAATCTGATACCAAGGGTTTCTAAGATGGTTACTAGAAAGCGATGTAAGAAGAACGTTATTTAGATTCCAAGGATTACTAAGATGGCTATAAAAAACAAGAAACTTAAGCTGATACAAAGGGTGTCTAAGATGGCAATCAGAAAACGATGTAAACTAAGGCGTTAATTAGATACAAATGGTGTCTAAGATGGCAATCAGAAAGTGATGTAAACTATGGCGTTCATCAGATACTAAAGGTTTTAAAGGAGGAAATCAGGAACGATGGGTGATAATCATATACCATGGGTTTTTAAGATGGCTACCGGAAAGCGATGTAAACTAAGGCGTTAATCAGATACCAAGGGTTTCTAAGGTGGCAATAAGAAAACTAAGAAACTTAGGCTGGTAGTCAGCAAACGACGATATCTTTATATAAATAGCATTAAACAAACCGAAGAAGACGTATCTAATAAGTTCAGTCATACTGGGGCCGTGTCAATGAAAGTATCCTAGGATATGTCCTAAGATAGGTCAAGGGACATTATTTAGGATGGTCTTAGGACGTGTCTGAGACATGTCTTAGGATGTAAAACAAAGATATCTCAGGACATTCCTAACTACGATGGTCCTAGGACCATCGACCCTAACACATTTATTTAATTGAAAAAAAAAAAATGTAGGGAATTCTGTAATAATATGGAATTAGTCGTACCAGACAAATAATCACCGATACCACAAAAAAAAACCAAAAAAAAAAAAAACAACAGTCGTACCATATATAAACTTTTATAAAGTATGTGTTATTTACAAAAAATCTTCAAAATCTCATTTATATAAGTTTTCTTTTTCTGTTTGACAATAGATCCAAATTTTAGAATAACAACGTATCACGGATGCCTACTACTAGTATTTGATTCTTTGTTTACCTAATGAGCTAATATTAAGAGCTGTACAATGGTATACCCTATTAATATTCTATTGGATTATGAACTTTGAAACAGTGAACACTATTACAACAGGTAGGACAGGTATGAATTAAACGAAGAAAATAAAAACGTTTCTACCAAGAGGAAGGACCTTCTCTTAAACTTGCTGAAATAAATTAACATTACAATGTATATTGAAATAGAACTTCATTATTTAAAAAAAATAACAACTGTTTAGATTATGCCATTTCTAGACCAGTGAAAAACTATATATCAAACAAAGCCGTACTGTTATAATCGTTCTAGATTACCACACTGGATCTGTACTACGACTGACTAAGTACATAATTCGTTAGGTGTTATTAACTTCATCAACTGCTTAATCTTTCCTGTGTCTTTTAGTACATTCCTGTTGTTTCATGGGTTTCAAGTTATCTAAATTGTTAGAGCTTCGAGTATAATTACAATCCGTACCGTTTTGGTTCTATTTTTAAGAAATGACAAAAAGAACTTTAATTACCATAGTCATTTTCTAAATGAAAAACCTGTTTATAATGTTCTGGTTTTTGAACAAAAATGATAAGTACAGTAACGTTGTCTTTAAATTGATTAAGAAAATAATGACCTTGGTAGTTATGTAACATTAGCGTGTAATTATTTGTCCACAATATAAAGGATTTATTTTGTTATACCAAACTATGTTAATGGTAACATGAACACATATAACATTAAGAAGATGCAGTATAATTGACAATGAGACAACTCTCAATATACGTCTTCATAATGACATAGAGTTTAACAACTATAAGTCAATGTACGATCTTCAACTATGGTCAAAACCCATATAGCCCCGTAACGACAAATGTAAAATAATACAAACAAGAAAAATTACGGCCTGAATTGAATAAAAAACAATGAGCGAAAAATAAATATGATAAACAGACCACAACCAAATAACTACAGCCTCCTCACTTTGGGACAGCCATATACACGGAATGCGTCGGGGTTCAACATGTAAGGGAGTTCCCATCCACCTAACTTTGGACAATTGTGTAACAGTACAATATATGAACATATTATAAAAATCAGTTGAATAGGGCTTCACTCATCAGTTTGATACAAACAGAAAACCAAGCAACAAGTACTCGCAGTTAGCGACAACGTGTTCAAAGCCAATAACAACTAATAAAAAAAGCATGTATCTAAGAAATATACATCATAATGAGTCACCTGTCGGATTTTAAGATGACCATTGCAAGTTGCAGCAACAATACTTGCAATTAGATTTTTCAAACGACCTTGAGGGAAACCTTTGTTTTGTTAGATGGTGTGGAAGTGTAGTGTAAAGAGTTGAAAAGTCAAAGTGTTTACCAAAACTCGTAATTTAAATGTATTTATAGCATCCGAAGATTTTGTTTTACACGCAAAAACTAATTAATTCACGTTTCTACTCTGTATTTTTATTGATATTTGTGTATGATTAAAACGTAATCAGAATTCGTAGATAAGATATAACCTCTTGCAATTTCTACTTGTGTTGTTCGGTCACTCATCGAATATAATTCTATATTTGAATTCTTGTATCAATTACTCTTTACTTATGTCAAAAATGCAGGTATCAGGCAAGCAGTTACCGATGCCACACCAAAAACGACTATGATGTTGAGGATGTATGCCACACAAAAAAAAAAAAAACGTTTGTACCACATATAAAACTTTGATATAGATTGTGTCATTTTCAAAAACGCATCAAATTCTCATTTATATTTACTTTCCTTTTCTGCTTGGACAATAGAATCAAATTTTAAAATAACAACAGATCATGAATATACCTAATATTTGATTCTTGGTTTAACCTAATGAACCAAATTTAAGAGTTGTACAGTGGTATACCCTATTGATATTCTATTAAATAATGAATGAAAACTTTATTCTCATAAACAGTGTAACAGTGAACACTATAAGAACAGGTAGGGCAAGTATGAATTAAATGAAGAAAAAAGCCGTCTCTAACCGGAGGAACGTTTTTCTCTTAAACGAGCTGAAATAAATTTGCATAACTTTGTAATAGATCGTCATTATATGATAACAATAACTACTGTTAAGATTATTCTTTTTCTTGAGCAGTGATTTTTTTCATTTAAACTAATTGTCGTACTAAATAATCATTCAAATAACCACACCGGATCTGTATTACGACTGACTAAGTACATAATGTGCTGGGTGTCACTAACTGTCATCTACTGCCTAATCTTTCCTGGGTCTTTCAGTTCATTTCTGTTGTTTCATGGATTTCAAGTTATTTACTTGTTAGATCTTCGAGTATAATTACAATCCCTACCTTTTAGTTCTTTTTATAATAAATGATTATAAAAACTTATATTACTATAGTCATTTACTAATGAAAACCCTGTTTATAATGTTCTGGTAACAACCAGAAAATTGCACTGACATATGAGACTAGTGTGAAAAGTACAATAGTGTTGGTGGAATGACCTAGTAGTTATGTGACATTAGCGGGATGTATGTTATACCAAATTAAGAAAAGACTAATGGTAACATGAAAACATATAACATTGAGAAGATGCTGTATAATTGCAAATCAGACAAGTTGAACTCTCAAAACGTGTTCATACTGACATAGAAGTTAACAACTATAAGACACTGAACGGTCTTCAACAATGTGAAAAACCCCTATCACATAGTAAGTTGTAACGACAAATGTAAAATAATTCAAACGAGAAAAAAATACGACCTGAAATTAAATAAAAACAATGAACGAAAAACAAATATGATAAACAGAAACAGACCACAACCACATAACTACAGGCTCCTCACTTTGGGACAGCCACATACACGGAAAGCGGCGGGGTTCAACATGTAAGGGAGTTCCCAATCCAACTTTTGACAGTTGTGTAACAGCACAACATATGAACATATTATAAAAATCAGTTGAAAATGGAGGGCTTCACTCATCAGGTTGATCCAAACAGAAAAAAAAGTAAAAAGTACTCGCAGTTAACGACAACGTGTTTAAAGCCAATAACAACTAATAAAGAAATTATGTATCTCTAAATGTCAGAAATAAGCATCATGATGAGTCACCTGTCGGATAAAAAGATGACCATTGCAAGTTGCAGCAAAAATACTTGCAATTAGATTTTTCAAACGACCATGAGGGAAACCTTTGTTTTATTAGATGGTGCGTACATGTAAGTGTAGTGTAAAGAGTTGAAAAGTCAAAAGTGTCAGATAAATCGAAAGGTCCATCAAAACTCGTAATTATCTATAGCATCCGAAGAAATTTGTTACACACTAAAAATAGTTAATTCACGTTTCTACTCTGTATTTGTATTGATAAAAGTAAAATCACAAAAATACTGAATTCCGGGGGAAATTAAAAACGGAAAGTCCCTTATCAAATGGCAAAATCAAATGATAAAACATATTAAACGAATGGACAACAACTGTCGTATTCCCGACTTGGTACAGTCATTTTCAAATGTCGAAAATGGTGTATTGATATTTATGTTTGATAACGTAGCATCAAAACGTATTTAAAATGCTTATAGAAAATATAGCTTCTTGAAATTTGTACTAGTGATGTTCGATAAGATATAGCTTCTTGAAATTTGTACTTGTGATGTTCTGTTACATTGTACTCCTCGGATGTTATTCTATATTTGAATTCTCGTATCAATTATTCTTTACTTATATCAAAAATGCAGGTGGAACATATCAATTGTTCCTAAATCAGGGGAGATAAGTAGTGTGACTTTGACGCCACAAAATTTCGAGTACGATTATCACAATCAGAAATTATCCCATCACAATACATGATTGGTTGGTTCGAGCACAAGTTTTATAACTCGAGTACTGAGTAAAACATTTTTTTTTCAACAAAAGTCCATGTTGTATGTGAAAAGGGTGTGCATCTCCTAAACAAAATATATTGTATAAAATTTGCATTTACAATGTATAAAAATACTTTATACAAGCGTCTTAAGAGTATAAGATAATTCTTAGAAAAAAATAGGAAAATGTTCAACTAATGACCGAACAACAAATTATCTTTCGAATGCGCATATTTAGGTGTACTTTATATCGCATTGAATATTGAATTTTAATGCAAATATATAGAAAGTGCAATGAATTATATGTATCTGTCTAGGTATTGTTAAATCGTGCATCATCTTACGGAGTATGACGTCAGAGGTTTGCAATTACAGTGTTCACTTAAACACCATGGTTCATGGCAATCAATGTAATGAAAAATATGATTACAAAATAAATCTGTTTGAAACAGAAACTTCTGTGATTTTTTAAAATCTTTTGATCCTTTTAAATGTGTATTGTTTTGAATGTTAATCCGGGAACCATTATATGCATGAAGTTAAAACATACCTGCGTTTAAATATGTACTGAAAGACTTCACAGAAAACACAGTGCACAGACTGAAGAAAACCAATATCTTTAATCTCATGCTGAAAGTATGTATTCACCAGGTTATAAGTAATATGCCTCTACAGGAATCTAGTTCTTATTTCTCTACAGGAATCTAATCCTTGCAACAGTCATAAACTCTTAGAGTGCAAACTGGAATGTTGTAACTGATTCTAGCTTTTGCATTTATAGTACAAATTTAATTATTTCAAAACATTCTGACTGACCAATTCCAGCTTGACAAACAAAATTTCACTTTAGACAGATTTAGCGATAGCCACAGCCCTTGTCCGAGGGTTATACTATTATTGACTCCTGGAGAAGAGAAATATCACCACATAACTGTTAGAATTGATATAATTAATAAATCCCCATAGATAGTGTTTTACATATTGTTTTTCTACCGTGTACAATAGTCGCTGTTATAATGGTATTAATATTATATGAATTATAATATTTACATTTCCCACACGAGACTTGTTTGAATGCATCAATGAGGCGATTTTATAATGGAATTATATAGTTGACAGATGGGTCTTTCAGTTGTATATTTTTTTTATCAATTGCTTAGCAAGATATTAGGAAAAAAATGTTTGGCATAGAGCGTTTTTCTAATTGAAATTACTCGGGGAGTGAGGTAAGTTTTTTAATATTTGTTTTTGTCATTATAGCCACTATACTTGTGCTTAAATATGTAGATCTGCACATATGTGTTATAGTTTGTAAATTTGTAGATGTACCAATACGTGTTTAAATTTTATGAAGATGTATCCTTATGTGTTTTAATTCCATTTAGACGTATCCTTACGTGTTTGTATGTTATGTAAATGTACGTTCTAATTTTAAGTATATACATGTACACATACATGACTTTTTGTTTAAATTGTACCAATCAGTGCTCCTATTTAAGATACATATTCAAGTATATCTATTAAATAAACTAAATGTAATCATAATGGTATCAGTATTCTACGCCAAAGTTCCTGAAGTGATACAGTGACGTAGCCGTACCAACAAAATATTTACATGTCAGTTTTTTTCACTTGAAAATTAAAAATAAGATATCGTTCGTCAATATTAAGACAAGTACATAATTCTTCACTTTAATCCAGCGATTAATTACCCGATTCTATGTCTATCAGGAAAATCTTTATGAGGCGTTTCATTTCATATGTTTAAAAAAAAACACACCATATGCCGATCGCAAAATAACTTTATATTAGATATTTATTTATTTGTTGTTGTAATTGTGTGACAGCAGTCAACTAAACTAACTTATATACTAATGGTTTGATATTGTGCTAGAAGCAATAAGTGTAAACGTCGTTTTGATCTGCATAAAACAAGGTTTATATGGAAGACTATATATGCTATTAATATTTTTTTATCCTATAAAGTATCACTTTTTTCTGTACAATTATGGTCGTATAAACATTGATCTTGTTCATGCATTACTTATTTGATCTTTAATTCTATTTTTGATGAACTATGGATCTTGATTGCTCTTATACATGTACAAAAAATGTAGTTATGTGTAAACCACAGATTTACCTTTTAACATCTTCCCGAGGGTCATTTGTTTATATACCCTTTGTATAATTAACATTGAGTAAGATTTTCCCGTGATACCATCACTTACTTCATTACATTCATACAGTGATAAACAGATTTATTAGATGCGTCACGATGAATGTGATTTCCTTATAACATTTTTCAGTCAAGTCGCAGAAATGATAATTTTTATACTCCTCCTCCTCAGGAACAAATGAGTAGGCACCGACCATCACCTGTAAGTTTTTTTTAGGTAAGGAATCTTGGTCGGGGAGTGGTGATGGTAAGGGTGTGGAGTTGGGGGTCTGGATTGTAGTTGAATCAAACAATTTATTTTAAAAAGGAAAACATGTCTCAACAAAAGATTAATGGCCATTGCAAACTAGTTCGAACCCAACAAGGGATAGATTATAAGAGAACATTTTAATATACTTGAAAAATAAAAACACAAAGAATAGGGTCCAAATAAAACAATGGTGGTTCACGAGCGTAAAACGTCAACAGGCGATCAATTGTAATAACACAATTATCCTGTAATGATTCCGAATGAAATAAGCATTCGACATGTGACAACGAGGTCCCTTTTTGGTATAGATATCTATTAAAGTGGGGGGTAGGTAGGAGGGGTCCTGATCCCAAAATCCCGGGCTTAAAAACGTGAAATCCCGAAGTCCCAAATTTAAAGAAATTTAAATCCCGACATCACGAAATTCGAAAAAATGAATCCTGGTTCCCGGAAGGATCAATCACGAAATCCCGAGCTTAAAAAACACCCGATCAAGGAGTCCCGATAAAGCTCCTATCCCTATTAAAATATGCTCAGCTGATGTATGTATCATTGTCATTTTGTTTAGTCACGGGAATATCGCATCAATTGGGAGATATATACCCCGTATGCAGGTGCTGCTGGAATGTTGCTACTTAGAAATGGAAAGTTCACAATTGGAAAGCTGAAATCATCTCTTTTGTCGTAAACTTTTGTTTTCAACCGACCCTCATTGTTAATTTCTAGATGTAAGTAAAGATATGAGGCCGACTTGACTGTAGTATGCTTTATCACTAGTTCGATGGGATAGATGCGTTCCACATAGTCACCAAATTTTGAATTATTTAGTGAAAGAACATCATCTATATAGCGAAAAGTAGAGTTAAAGGATATCGCTAACTTCTTATCTTTCTTCCTAAAAAGTTTCTGTATGAGGTCAGCCTCATAAATTTCTTTTCCAAAATGGTGTATTTGGATAATTTGTTTGAAATATAATAAGTCTTAATATAGCAAGGTCAAACATAAAAGTCAAGGCATCGAAACTCTTCACGAAAGGTCATATGAATATCGCGGTTATCTTGTGATGACAAAAGCATCACTAGGCAATTATTGAATTGACCAACAATTAACAAAGTAAACAATTACAAAAATAAACAGTAAAAATATTCACATCTGTCGGGAAAAAATGCGTTCAAATAGTTTGCAGCCAATATAATACGGACATAATAATCAATTCTAAATTATGATGCAAAGCAATATATAATGACTGAGTGTTTGGTAGCTGAATTGAATGTTTGATAAAAAAAAAATATGATGCTGTTGTAATTATATAGATTATCAATAATTAAACATTTTTTAAAAGGTATTGATTCCATGCCAACATCTAATAGATCATGCAAGAACTCGATCTCTTTTTGTAGTTCGTTTTCATATTGTACCGTTGCAACAGTGTCCAAAAATTAGGCAAAGGGTGAACTCTCACAAAATTCATATCATTGTTGAGGGAATACAAGTGTTTACATCTAGTTCATATGGTGTCTTTAAAAAAAATAAATAGAATAAGGTCCAAACTGAACAGACAAACCCGTCTTCACATAGAAAGGTCCAATGTAAATAACCAGTGGTGAAGAGAAACGACCTTGTAACAATCTATGATTCTATGAAACCAGCAAGGTGTTGAGATACCACACGTCGAAATAGTAATTATGAATTAAGCATAGACCCAAGAAGAAACAGTCTTTTGGTAAAGCTGGTTATTATTGGAAAGGACATACTTATACCCTTGTTCATATCGTCACTGAGAGAAGTACGGAGATCGTGATTTCCTTTATGCCAAATACAATAACAACTTTAGCGTAGCATGGCATGATTTCATATGATCAAATTATTTAATTTTAGATTGCTTTCAGTATGAGCATTACGATAGGTTAGAAGTTATTTTTCATTCTATGGTCTGTACTTGTGGTTTTTTAAACCATTATTTTAGAGTACACTGCATATTAAATGACGAAGATAACAAAGTACTTTATTCACCTTCTATTAGTCTTTATGGATAATAAATGGCGGAAATTTTTTTATCAGATACAGTCAAGTTGAATATATGCCGGAACGCTTACCATTCCGAAACACCTGACGTCACTCCTATTACAAATGTATGTTGTTGGTTCGTTTTGTTCGATTTTAAGTTTTTTGTTGTTTTGTTCTTTTAAATGGTGTTTCCTTTTATTAATCTTTATTTTTATTGCTCCACCAATTCAAGTCCGATGTGTAAGGGACCAGTTTAATAATTCCAAATATGCTAAAAAAAAAAAACCCACAAATTAATCCTTTGCGAAATCTATTAATTCTGTTAAGCCAATAACAATTCCTAAAAGCAAATAAAGCCTGATTCCAGGACATCAAGAAATCTGCTAATTGAAAAGTCAGATTATTTTAGCTATAGATAAAAATCTATAGCGACAAATTTCTTTCCAAAATTGTATTATAATACTTCAATAAAATGGTTAATGGGTTATTTCTGTAAACAATACACGAGTAATTTGACTTTCTCGTCCTGCTTCTGTAATCCTGTAGCATATTTGTGATAGATTACATTATCATGAACAAACACTCTGTATGATAGCCTTTCTGTGTTAGATGATAATATAATTCCTAATAAACTTTTATCATTGTAACACATTAGAGATGAACATGATTCGGTTTAATAAAGTGCCGCATAGGCTCAGATACATAAAATGTCTACGATTCTGTTTAATAAAGCGACACATTAGGCTCGGATATATAAAATGTCTACAATTTTGTTTAATACAGCGACACATTTGGCTCAGATATATAAAATGTCTACGATTCTGTTTAATAAAGCGACCCATTAGGCTCGGATATATAAAATGTCTACAATTTTGTTTAATACAGCGACACATTTGGCTCAGATATATAAAATGTCTACGATTCTGTTTAATAAAGCGACCCATTAGGCTCGGATATATAAAATGTCTACTATTTTGTTTAATACAGCGACACATTAGGCTTGGATATTTAAAATGTCTACGATTCTGTTTAAAAAAGCGACACATTAGACTCGGATAAAATAAATGTCTACTATGTTGGTTAATTGAGTGGCTATCGAATTATGTCAAATGTGCATGAAGTTAAATTTTGAAAATAATTTAAGGCTACATATATATGTATATGTAATTGGATGCTTTGAAGTTGCAACTCACCTTCTTATATCCATATACATGTGCAGTAAACTTATTCGATTATGGAGCTTCGTTGTCCTGTATTTTTCATGTATAAAAAAGAAGATGTGGTATATATAGTTCAATCCTTAAAACGTTAGATAATCCTTATATCTTAATCTATCAATAATCAATACAAATTTCAGAACTCAATCTGTTTTATAACCATTATGCATTCGTTTTATCTACATGTTTTCATATCTTGTTTCCTGAATGGTTTTAATTATTCACAACGCGCACGGGGACCGTTTCAAAACACATACAGTTACGTTTTCCTCGTACTTTATATTGAAATAAACAAATAGTTATCAAAGGTACCAGTATTATAATTTAATACGTCAGAACATTCACATTAAAACGCATTATACATCTGTTTGTGTCATTACTTTGTCCCATCAAATATAATAATAAATATACAAAACAATGTTCGAATCATTGCTAAGGTCTGGGAAAGTGTTTGTGTGTGAAAATGTTTATGAATATCTGCATGTGGTCATGTACAAAAAAACATCTGATGAAAAATATGTGAAAGTAAACATTTTGTTGTCTGGTGTCTTGTTGGGGTATTTCAAAGAGTTTATGAAAAATAGCAAGCAATGGTATCATATGCAAATTCTGTCATGTTTTAAATTTGATTTGGTAAATTAAAAAATAAATTAAAAAAAAAGAGCAATAGTCAGAAATAAATCTATCCCAGAGATATAATTGTATTTATAATATACCGTATGTTTGTCTTATGACATTGGTTCTTGTTTTTACGGTCTGCTTTTACTTATAGTGTTAAGTTATACTCGTGAAATTATGGAAGGTGTGTTGGCGTCTCATAATGACATATTCTAAGTCTTAGTTTTTTATCACTGCCTTTATTTCAAGTGCTGTCGTGTCATGATGTCATATTCTAAGTCTTTAAGTTAGTTTTTTTATCACTGCCTTTATTTCAAGTGCTGTCGTGTCATGATGACATATTCTAAGTCTTTAAGTTAGTTTTTTTTATCACTGCCTTTATTTTAAGTGCTGTCGTGTCATGATGTCATATTCTAAGTCTTTAAGTTAGTTTTTTTATCACTGCCTTTATTTTAAGTGCTGTCGTATCATGATGTCATATTCTAAGTCTTTAAGTTAGTTTTTTTATCACTGCCTTTATTTTAAGTGCTGTCGTGTCATGATGTCATATTCTAAGTCTTTAAGTTAGTTTTTTTATCACTGCCTTTATTTTAAGTGCTGTCGTGTCATGATGTCATATTCTAAGTCTTAGTTTTTTTATCACTGCCTTTATTTTAAGTGCTGTCGTGTCATGATGTCATATTCTAAGTCTTTAAGTTAGTTTTTTCATCACTGCCTTTATTTTAAGTGCTGTCGTATCATGATGTCATATTCTAAGTCTTTAAGTTAGTTTTTTTATCACTGCCTTTATTTTAAGTGCTGTCGTGTCATGATGTCATATTCTAAGTCTTAGTTTTTTTATCACTGCCTTTATTTTAAGTGCTGTCGTGTCATGATGTCATATTCTAAGTCTTTAAGTTAGTTTTTTTATCACTGCCTTTATTTTAAGTGCTGTCGTGTCATGATGACATATTCTAAGTCTTAGTTTTTTATCACTGCCTTTATTTCAAGTGCTGTCGTATCATGATGTCATATTCTAAGTCTTTAAGTTAGTTTTTTTATCACTGCCTTTATTTTAAGTGCTGTCGTGTCATGATGTCATATTCTAAGTCTTAGTTTTTTTATCACTGCCTTTATTTTAAGTGCTGTCGTATCATGATGTCATATTCTAAGTCTTAGTTTTTTTATCACTGCCTTTATTTTAAGTGCTGTCGTGTCATGATGACATATTCTAAGTCTTAGTTTTTTTATCACTGCCTTTATTTGAAGTGCTGTCGTGTCATGAAGACATATTCTAAGTCTTAGTTTTTTTATCACTGCCTTTATTTTAAGTGCTGTCGTGTCATGATGTCATATTCTAAGTCTTTAAGTTAGTTTTTTTATCACTGCCTTTATTTTAAGTGCTGTCGTGTCATGATGTCATATTCTAAGTCTTTAAGTTAGTTTTTTTTATCACTGCCTTTATTTTAAGTGCTGTCGTATCATGATGTCATATTCTAAGTCTTAGTTTTTTTATCACTGCCTTTATTTTAAGTGCTGTCGTGTCATGATGACATATTCTAAGTCTTTAAGTTAGTTTTTTTTATCACTGCCTTTATTTTATGTGCTGTCGTGTCATGATGACATATTCTAAGTCTTAGTTTTTTTATCACTGCCTTTATTTTAAGTGCTGTCGTGTCATGATGACATATTCTAAGTCTTTAAGTTAGTTTTTTTATCACTGCCTTTATTTTAAGTGCTGTCGTGTCATGATGACATATTCTAAGACTTTAAGTTAGTTTTTTCATCACTGCCTTTATTTCAAGTGCTGTCGTGTCATGATGACATATTCTAAGTCTTTAAGTTAGTTTTTTTATCACTGCCTTTATTTTAAGTGCTGTCGTGTCATGATGACATATTCTAAGTCTTAGTTTTTTTATCACTGCCTTTATTTTAAGTGCTGTCGTATCATGATGTCATATTCTAAGTCTTAGTTTTTTTATCACTGCCTTTATTTTAAGTGCTGTCGTATCATGATGTCATATTCTATGCTTTTCATCACTATACAAGTACTAGTATCAATGTCGCATTACGGTGACATTGTTCCGGCCGATGTCTTGGGAAGATATTTTCATTTTGTATCACAACCATTATTTTAAGAGCAGTCGTTTCAAAATCACTTCTATTCTTAGAATTGTGAAAAATTGGAATTTCATTGTTAAAAAACATTTCAGGGAACTTGAATTAGTTGACTTTTGTAAAACAAACACTAATATTAATAAAAATATGTTTATTGATACAGTCATGTCAAGAATGTTTGATATTTATATTGAAGAATGGAACAGTATTGTTAGTTCATCCTCTTCCAGACGGGGAAATGGGCGTAATAAATTGAGAACCTATAATATTTTTAAGCAGGAGTATGTTGTAGAAAACTACTGCAAACTGTTAATGGCTTTTTGTGAAAGAAGCGCCTTTGCAAAATTTAGATGTGGGGTGGCTCCTATTAGACTGGAAACTGGGAGGTATGAAAATTTGCCGCTGGAAGAGAGATGTTGTTTTAATTGTTTTAATACTGTCGAAGATGAATATCATGTTATTTTACATTGTCATGTTTATAATGATCTTAGACAAGTTCTTTTTACTGAGTCTCTTAAAATTGATGATCATTTTAATAGTTTTACAGATTGTAAGAAAATGGTATTTTTATTTTCGAATCAAGATATTATAAGATTATGTGCCAAAACCTGTAATTTTATTCTTAAACGACGCCGAGAAGTTTTATATTGTAAATAATAATTAAATACTTTTGTTGTATAATTTTACCATTTAGGTTTAATATTTATTATGTACATATACATATCCTTTTAAGTGATTATCGTCTCTCATAAATCTGTACAGATTGGCTTATGTATACAAAATGTATCTTTTATAAATGTATTGTGTAATTTTATACATAAGGTGAGACATAAATAAAATATTGAATTGAATTGAATTGAATTGATTCTTTTGAATTCTGTTTGTAAATAATTGATAAGCCGTGTCTGTATGTCTGATTTTACAAAATAAAATGACCGAAAGTTCTTATCCGTTCGAAATCAATATGGCGACTCAAAATTAGTAAATTAGTAATAAATGATGTATGATATGTCATGGTAGTTACATTATATGAAATTAACAATTTATTATCTATATAAAACAACACATAATCAAATGAAATGTTTCCAGTTTCTATTAATGAGTTTATCAGATAATTCGATTGGAGATAAAATTCACAATTAAGTCCTTTGGGATAGTTCGGTAGATTTCGACCAACAATTCATGATAGGTCAATCTATCCCTTTTTTATTTGTCTCTGTTATCATTTCCCAGTTGTTAAATGAATGAAAGCACAAATTAACAAAGAGAAATATTGTTTACATTGATAAAAGAAGCAACGAGTCATTTTCAACATAGTTCAAAAGCTATCCAAATTACTTTTTTTAATTGATCATTCATTTACCAGATCCCTGAGGTTTTAGTTATCCTTTGATGGGTAAAAATGCGTATTACGATAAGAAATGTCCTTTCCCTACAATTTGATTAATATTCATTTTTTTTTCAAAATTCGTCAAATTTGTGGTTTCTTTTCTTTTAAGTGACCAGCTACATGTAAAGCCCGCCACCGAGTGTGGGATTTTCGCTGTGTTAAGACCAATTGATGGACTTCGGTGGTTTTCTGCTCTATGGTCGGGTTGTTGTCTCTTTTACACATTCCCCATTTCCATTCTCAATTGTATCAAGGATACATTAAAAAATAAGCCATTCCATTAAAAAAATCTCACATATATCTTTGACACTGTGGATTAAACTTCAGATTGCAGGACTTTTGAAAAAATCACAAGTGTAAAAACAACTCTGTGGTGGAAATAACAATGAACTCTTTCTTATTTAGTTAGAACGCTCAGACAGTAATCCAATATGATAAGCCGTTCTTGTCATTTATCTTTAATATAAAGTTTAGAATATTAGGTAGGATTGACTTAAGACAGCTCTTCACCAGTAAACAAAGGCGCACTTTAACAATGAGCAAACCACATACCATATAGTAAGCTAAAAAAGGGATGGGAATGAAGATTGGCTTGAAATTTTAATTATACTTAAGCTTGTTACAAAAAAATCACGTTGTGATAACTTATTTTTGCACCTTTCTGGTTAATTTATATCTCTCTCCCGCCCCCCGCCAAAAAAAAAAAACATGGATTAAGAAGTACACACGAAATTATTCGCTTGAGGAGAAATGCTTTAGAAATCGATAGAACGAAAAAAATGCTTATGGTAGACATTCTTTATCAGTATAAAACTTAAGTGGCAGTACACTGAGAACGTAAAAACACAAATGCGTAAAGGACATCGTTAACATGGTGTTAATTGTATAGGATCTGTAACATGAACATTCTCTACCTTTTATTCAATTATGTCTGTGCAATTGGCCCTAGACAACAAGTTTCCATAAACTGAGAATTGCAATAGGATTAGGACCCTGAATATCTAACACGAGGAAACATAATGTACTGTCTCAAGTCATAAGTAAATTAGTCAAGTCTTAGTCTGCACGGTTCTACTTGTTTTTGCAACTAAAATCCAACAGTGCTTTTAATTGACTTGTGCAAAAATAAAAAAAAAAAAACAAACAAAAAACAATAATATGTTTTCAATAATTGTATTTTAACATCATTATCATCTTTTCTATTCACATTGAATTAATCAAATCTGGCAAAAGCAAAAATATCCAGCAACAATGTATTTGATGACCAACAGTTTCGGGTTCCCTAATTGCTTTTTTTTTTTTAAAGAAAGCAACTTGTTTTATCATTTCAGACGTCATTTCACCAGTCACGTCCTATAACAAATTGTTTTGACAATGTTACTAGCAATTTTTCTAAACCGTCTAAGTATTGACACGAGACACATATTTTCTGTTTGTTCAGACCTTGGAAATGTCACCAGCTACAGTGAATTTGATACTGTATAAGTATTGACACAAGACACTGACATATGTTTTTTTTTCTGTTTGCTCAGAAATGATATTTAATAGACCTTGAAAAGGTTACCAGCTACAGTGCATTCTATACCGTAATAGTTTTGTTCTAATGACACCATACACATGTATCTTGTTCCCCTATTCCGAGAAGGGAAAAAAAACCTATGAAATGCGCTTTTGTTCATTGTTGAAGGCTGTACGGTGACCTAAAGTTGTTAATTTCTGTGTCAAATTGGTCTATTGTGGAGAGTTGTCTCATTGGCAATCATTTGGCAAGCCATTTACTATACATTATTGAGACAATATTATTTAGATGATGCCTTTTTTCAGAAATCATATTAATACTAACAGACTTTATCTATTTCACTAGACATGGTTTATACCCTATTACCATTGATTTGACATGAATGTTCATAACAAGGTTATCTTCATAGAGTTTTTTGTTTTCAGATATACTTTAATAGACCTATATGTTTTGGGGTTTAGTGTGACGTCTATTTTCATTGTACTTGTTAAGGGTTCAGCTGAAGCTTGTATCCGGGTGCGAGATTTTCTCGCTGTGTTGAAGATCCATTGGTGGCTTTCGGTTGTTTTCAGATCTTTCATCGAGTTCTAGTACATATTTCGAATTAAGTACATGTATATAAAAGTATTATTACTATAATTATTTTGTACATATGCTATTTTACCCTGATGCCTGATACATATAAGTGTTGGACTTATGGGTTGTCTAATTATTGAGCTGTCGGATTATCGGGTTGTCGAACTAATGGGTTGTCGGACTAATGGGTTGTCTGACCAATGGAACGTCGGACTAATGAGCTGTCAGACTAATGGACCGTCGGACTAATGGGTTGTCTGACCAATGGACCGTCGGATTATTGGGTTGTCGAACTTATGGGTCAATAAAATATATAAGTCGGACTAATGAGCCGGACTAATGAGCTGTCAGACTAACGGACCGTCGGACAAATGGGTTGTCTGACCAATGGACCGTCGGATTAATGAGCTGTCAGACTAATAGACCTTCGGACTAATGGGTTGTCTGACTAATAGACCTTTGGACTAATGGGTTGTCTGACTAATGGACCGTCGGATTAATGAGTGTCAGACTAATGGACCTTCGGACTAATGGGTTGTCTGACTAATGGATCGTCGGACTAATGAGCTGTCAGACTAATGGACCTTCGGACTAATGAGCTGTCAGACTAATGGATTGTCGGAATGATGGGTTGTCTGACTAATGGATCGTCGGACTAATGAGCTGTCAGATTAATGGATTGTCGGAATGATGGCGTGTAACCACTTAAGCTATGTCATAAACCGTACTAGTATTGATGGTACACGAATGTTCTGGACAAAGGTTTATATGTTGATGTGTTTTTTTTTCAGAAATTGTTTGATCGACAAAAGCAATGACACCAGTGACATTCTATATCGTATTTGTATTGATGGTACATGAATGTTTTGGAGTATGCTATTTTACCAATAACCAAACACCTGTCAAGTATAACTTTGTTGTAGGTAGGTAGACATCTATATAAACTCCATGGTAAAATGCTAGATTTTAATGGCTAATACGAGGGAGAAAATTTACTGTATCCCATGGCTGAGCGTGAGACAACTTTTTTTTAATGTCATTATCTGATAAAGACCAATCAAAAATCGATTATTTAAGTGATAATGATACATCAAGTAATTAAAGAAAATGCTTAAGTTCTACGTTTTGCAGAGAACTTTTTTTTTCACTGTTAAAATAAGAAAAAAATAAAACATCTTAGCGCTTTACTTCTGTTGATTTTTCCAATACACGCAACGTTGTTATGTACGGGACGTAATAGTAAATTCAACTGTAAAAGAAAGTAAAGAAACCTTTGCTTCGTCTCTGTTGACACTGTTTTCTCGGGGTAATAATCTGCTCTATCACCCTTTCAGCAATACATTATTTATATAATGTTTTGATAATTATATGCAAACTGCCTCCAAATTCAAGCCTTTTTTTTCTATTGTATACTCAATACTAAATGTGTGTCGTGTTGTAATAATTTAAAAAAAAAAAAAATTATTTCTCTATTATCCTGTTGATACGTAATTCATATCTAGACGAATTCGATAACTTTTTATCTTATATATTCTGTGAATGTTTTATAGACATAAGAGGCTGTGGTATTATTGCCAATGAGAAAACTCTCCATCCAAGTCACATCTTCAACACGAGCCTTGGCTCACACGGAATAGAAAGCTATAAAGCTGAAAATGACATATTCTAAACCCTTTTTTTACTATTCATTAACTAAACAAACGGCTGAGACACAAGTTTACTATTCATAAACTAAACAAACGGCCGAGACACAAGTTTTACAACTTGTTTGATACGTGAGTTACGTTAATGAAGTGTTGTGTCTTCTGTTAATGTTTCGGTTCCTTAGTTCTCAGAAATATTTTGAAATATATCAACGGAATACTCCAATGTCCATGAGTAAGCAGGAAAGCTCCTATTTTTTTGTGTTCTTTAGGTATTTTAAGTCCGTCGACTGGATTGAGCCCGTTACAAGAATTTGTTGAAAAGAATATTCAGAGTAACGATACAGATGTGATAGACTGTTACGGTTCAATCACTATAGTAAACGTTAACGTCCGAGATAATCTGACCATACAGGAGAATGGATGGACTAACATCAAAGATGGACTTAACACAAGTATGTATATATATATATATAGTAAACGTTAACGTCCGAGATAATCTGACCATACAGGAGAATGGATGGACTAACATCAAAGATGGACTTAACACAAGTATGTATATATATATATATAGTAAACGTTAACGTCCGAGATAATCTGACCGTACAGGAGAATGGATGGACTAACATCAAAGATGGACTTAACACAAGTATGTATATATATATATAGTAAACGTTAACGTCTGAGATAATCTGACCATACAGGAGAATGGATGGACTAACATCAAAGATGGACTTTAACACAAGTATGTATATATATATATATATATAGTAAACGTTAACGTCCGAGATAATCTGACCATACAGGAGAATGGATGGACTAACATCAAAGATGGACTTAACACAAGTATGTATATATATATATATATAGTAAACGTTAACGTCCGAGATAATCTGACCATACAGGAGAATGGATGGACTAACATCAAAGATGGACTTAACACAAGTATGTATATATATATTATAGTAAACGTTAACGTCCGAGATAATCTGACCATACAGGAGAATGGATGGACTAACATCAAAGATGGACTTAACACAAGTATGTATATATATATTATAGTAAACGTTAACGTCCGAGATAATCTGACCATACAGGAGAATGGATGGACTAACATCAAAGATGGACTTAACACAAGTATGTATATATTTATATATATATATATATTAACGTACGAGATAATCTGACCATACAGGAGAATGGATGGACTAACATCAAAGATGGACTTAACACAAGTATGTATATATATATATATAGTAAACGTTAACGTACGAGATAATCTGACCATACAGGAGAATGGATGGACTAACATCAAAGATGGACTTAACACAAGTATGTATATATATATATATATATATATATATATATAGTAAACGTTAACGTCCGAGATAATCCGACCATACAGGAGAATGGATGGACTAACATCAAAGATGGACTTAACACAAGTATGTATAGAAGATGTATTATTTCCATCACAAGAAAGACAACTTTCGTTCCTATAGGGCAAAAACTTACGGAAAAACTATAAACTATTCAAAGTGTATTATTATGTTGCTCGTGTGTTTTTCTCTAGTAAAACACAACAAACCATTGTGTCATTTTCCAACTATCTTATTAACTGACAGTGTAACCATTGATAACGTATAACTAGACAAAAAACAATGTAACACTTTATAAATTTTGTACGTTCTTGTTTATAAAAAAAACCCAATGATATAGAACGATACACAACTGGCTGTTTCTACATAGATTTGGTCACTTTATTACTCAGTATAGAAACACAACTGGCTGTTTCTACATAGATTTGGTCACTTTATTACTCAGTATAGAAACACAACTGGCTGTTTCTACATAGATTTGGTCACTTTATTACTCAGTATAGAAACACAACTGGCTGTTTCTACATAGATTTGGTCACTTTATTACTCAGTATAGAAACACAACTGGCTGTTTCTACATAGATTTGGTCACTTTATTACTCAGTATAGAAACACAACTGGCTGTTTCTACATAGATTTGGTCACTTTATTACTCAGTTTAGAAACACAACTGGCTGTTTCTACATAGATTTGGTCACTTTATTACTCAGTATAGAAACACAACTGGCTGTTTCTACATAGATTTGGTCACTTTATTACTCAGTATAGAAACACAACTGGCTGTTTCTACATAGATTTGGTCACTTTATTACTCAGTATAGAAACACAACTGACTGTTTCTACATAGATTTGGTCACTTTATTACTCAGTATAGAAACACAACTGACTGTTTCTACATAGATTTGGTCACTTTATTACTCAGTATAGAAACACAACTGGCTGTTTCTACATAGATTTGGTCACTTTATTACTCAGTATAGAAACACAACTGACTGTTTCTACATAGATTTGGTCACTTTATTACTCAGTTTAGAAACACAACTGGATGTTTCTACATAGATTTGGTCACTTTATTACTCAGTATAGAAACACAACTGACTGTTTCTACATAGATTTGGTCACTTTATTACTCAGTATAGAAACACAACTGACTGTTTCTACATAGATTTGATCACTTTATTACTCAGTATAGAAACACAACTGACTGTTTCTACATAGATTTGATCACTTTATTACTCAGTATAGAAACACAACTGACTGTTTCTACATAGATTTGATCACTTTATTACTCAGTATAGAAACACAACTGACTGTTTCTACATAGATTTGGTCACTTTATTACTCAGTATAGAAACACAACTGACTGTTTCTACATAGATTTGGTCACTTTATTACTCAGTATAGAAACACAACTGGCTGTTTCTACATAGATTTGGTCACTTTATTACTCAGTATAGAAACACAACTGGATGTTTCTACATAGATTTGGTCACTTTATTACTCAGTATAGAAACACAACTGGCTGTTTCTACATAGATTTGATCACTTTATTTCTCAGTATAGAAACACAACTGGCTGTTTCTACATAGATTTGATCACTTTATTACTCAGTATAGAAACACAACTGACTGTTTCTACATAGATTTGGTCACTTTATTACTCAGTATAGAAACACAACTGGCTGTTTCTACATAGATTTGATCACTTTATTACTCAGTATAGAAACACAACTGGCTGTTTCTACATAGATTTGGTCACTTTATTACTCAGTATAGAAACACAACTGACTGTTTCTACATAGATTTGGTCACTTTATTACTCAGTATAGAAACACAACTGACTGTTTCTACATAGATTTGGTCACTTTATTACTCAGTATAGAAACACAACTGGCTGTTTCTACATAGGTTTGGTCACTTTATTACTCAGTATAGAAACACAACTGACTGTTTCTACATAGATTTGATCACTTTATTACTCAGTATAGAAACACAACTGGCTGTTTCTACATAGATTTGGTCACTTTATTACTCAGTATAGAAACAGTATTTATAATTACCCTGTGTATGACCAAAGACCGTGTATCTGAAACAAACAAAAAACAAATGCTAATGTCATACAGTTGACAGATGAAACTTTGTCATTGGGCCGTGTTACTTTGTCATTGGGCCGTATGGTATAATACAAATCTAGACATGATCCAGTTAATATTTTTAACCCCGCCATATTCTGTTTGTGTGTTCCTGTCCCAAGCAAGGAGCCTATAAATCAGTGGTTGTCGTTTGTTTATGTGTTACATATTTGTTTTCGTTCATTTTTTTTAATATAAATTAGGCCGTTAGTATTCTCGTTTGAATTGTTTTACATTGTCAATTCGGAGCCTTTATATATGACTATGCTGTATTGCCTTGACTTATAGTTGTCAATTTCATTTTCATTTGGTTTCTTGTGGAGAGTTGTCTCATTAGCAATCATACCAAATCTTCTTTTTTTATATGATATATAATTATGATCAACTTTGGTATTTTTCAGCGTTAAAACTCCAAGCTAATGATAAAGTTGAGACTGGTGTCAGTGTGGTCATTGGACCGTATTATACAAATCTAGCCATGATGCTGGAACAAGAGAACATACCATACGTCATCACCCAAGACAAAGGATTTGATTACGTTGATGAGACCCGGATTGAAGATCATGTCGCGTGGTCCAACCTCGTGGAGGTATCACCTCCAGCCGAACAACTTAATGAAGCAATAGTGGATCTTTTCCTCGCTTGGAAAAATAAAACTGCAGTTGTAGTTTTACCAGATGATCCTAAAATAAATGACGGTATATTTACTCGCTCTAATATATTGAATACCAAGTAAGACGTGCATCAGATTTTGCAACTGGTTTTTACGGTTTTTTCTTATGTTGTGCTCTTACACCACTGTCCCAGGTTTGGAAAGGTTTTAGCACTCCAAAATATGTTTAACCGGTCGCATTATTTTTTATCCTGTAAGTTAGGATCCTATTATTCAGTGATTGTTGTTCGTTTATGTCTATCATATTTGATTTTCGTAAATTGAATTGCTATTAATTAGACCGTTAGTTTTTTCGTTTGAATTGTTGCACATTTTTCATGCCGGAACCTTTTATAGCTAACCTATATCATAAGGTATAGTTTTTTTTATTTTATTTTTGACGACCGCACAGTGAATTATATTTGTTTATTTACAATCTGGTGAATAGTCATCCCATTGGCAACAATGCCAAATCTTCTTTTTTGAATATCACAAACTATAACTAACACCATGATAAATACAGCAGAATATATCAAACGAATTGATTTATAATCAGAAAGAAAAAACATCAGAAAAATTCAAAATAAAAAAATATAAAAACAAACAAATTGACAGACTTCTTAAATCTTCAAGGATCCAATATGTATTTGTAGTTTGCCAGGATTTAATACGTCGAATGATAGCCAATCAGATTTCACCAATATCTTATGCTTTCCAAATGAATTCCGAGGAAGATATTCGGAACCAAACAGTAGAGGTGTTACGAAATGCCCAGTTACTACGACAAGAAATAATTCTTATCTGTAGTCCCAGGGATGACCAACATAAACTAATAGAGAGTGTTTTAATTGAGGTAATATAATGCTTTTAGATTAAAAACTAACAATGACAGTACTGAACACATTCATGCGTTATTTCATTCCATACACACACATACAGATTATATCTAGAATAAAAGGAACTGTAAGGTCATCGACATTCTGAGAAACCTAAAAGCACCAATTTGCCAACAATAGATTTTCTTCAAAGTTCTCCATACCATACTGCATACAACCGTAGGAAAACACTTTCAGCTTAATACGATCAACCGCTGGATCGCTTGGTTATCATATCCAATACAGGATTCTTAGTATCATATATTATAATATATATCTGCGGCCACTGTTCAAAAGTTTATCTTTTAAGAATTTTTTAGTTTTTTAAACTGACAGTGATGAAATGAAAAAAGAAATCACCATTTAGGTACCATTTAACTTGTTAATACTCCGAAAGTCCACCATCAGTGGGCTATACACAAGGTCAGTCCACCATCAGTTATGTTAGCAAATACAATATCAGAAAAACAGTGAACTGATCAATGTCTGTACGCAAATGTTACACAACAGCCAGTGTTTGTTTTACATTTTAAAGAATGAACTATACATTGTACGTACTAAGTATAGACCTGTTTTATATAAACCAATATCTGTCTCAGAATTCTTTGTCATTTACAGGCAAAGTCATTTGGAAACATTATGGAAAATGAAAAAAACATATTTATATTCCATGATTCGGTAAGAATTATTATTGTATGATAATTTAATATGGAAAATTGTTTTGCTATTGATGGTAAAAAGGTTTACGTACTTTTGTTGAGGTAGAATTTTCACTGTAGAACAACTGAAACGGATAACGTAAGTAACAATTATCTCCACACGAAAACCACGTGCATATTAAGGTATCCTTAAGTGGTCGGTTCAAGTAGTGTACAATGTATAAGCGTACATAGTTCCAGCGGAAGGAATATTTAATGAGTAAATCGGTATTATTGAGTAAATCGGTATGAATTATGATTAAATAGTTCATTAAAGTAGGACATGTTGGATGGTCTGTTATCCATACGTTTGATTTTGCCATTTAATCAGGGACTTTCCGTTTATTTTTGTGATTTTACTTTTTCTGTAACAATCAACTAATAAAAAAAAAGATGTGTTATGCTTGCCAATGAGACAACTCTCCACAAGAGACCAAATGACACAGAGATTAACAACTATAAGTCACCGTACGGCCTTCAACAATGAGCAAAGCCCATACCTTATAGTCAGCTATAGGCCCCGAAATGACAAATGTAAAACAATTCAAACGAGAAAACTAACGGCCTAATTTATGTGTAAAAAAAAAAAAATACAAGAAACAAATATTTAACACATCAACAAACGACAACCACTGAATTACAGGCTCCTGACTTTGGACAAGCACATACACACAGAATGTGGCGGGGTTAAACATGTTAGCAGGATCCCAACCTACCCCCTAACTTGGGACAGTGATGTAGCATTACAACACAGGAACGAACTATATTACATAAACATCAGTTGAAAAAGGCTTAATTCATCAGATGGATACATATAGAAATACTGCTTAGTACACAGAGTGGACGTTCAATTATGTTGTTTTATTTGGGCCAATGATGCAATATTTTTCTATTTCAAAGTAAAAATTGTAAAATGTATGTTTATGATGATTGAAACAGACATTTACGAATTTTCAATGATGACCATAAGTGAATTTTGGGAATGAAAGTACAAGTACTATAGATAGATCAAGGGAAAGTACAAGTACTATAGATAGATCAAGGGAATCTTGGGAATGAAAGTACAAGTACTATAGATAGATCAAGGGAATCTTTCTAGTTCATAATTACAGAAAAGTTTAATATAATTTAGTACTAGGACATGTGATAGTCAACTTTATACTGATTGACAGTGTAGTCTTGGGGTACTCCTAGATCACTTCTTTTTGACTTCTGCCAATTTAATATTCGTGTTTTATCTGCTTAGTACCAATCTCATGAATCAAGCCCTTTCCAACTTATTAACATTTAATGGTACTGTAATACCACTGTGCGGATAAAAAAAGAATGAGGGAACTAGTTTGACCCAACAACATCTACATTGTATAAGCATGTCCGAGGCCTGTTATCATTGGTCTGTTGCTGCTGACGGTCATAATTGTTTTATCATTCGTAACTATTATTGTATAATCAGGATTCCATCTTTCTATTTCATATTAGATTCAAATTTTGTCATCCTAAATATAAAAAAGAAGATGTGGTATGATTGCCAACTTGTTGTTTGAAGTGTTTCATAATACTTGAAAGTAAAAGAATTCCTCTAAATTTTCATGGATCCGTACTTTGTCTGACACATAATAATTCCTAACTCATTCGAAATGTTTTCCTTTACTAGCAACTGTCCTGCATCCTGCAGGTCGAACCACTTTGCAAAAATGACATTCGTTCCAAAAATGCAATAATACTTGCCACTGTAAATTAAGCATAATAACAATTAACTTGAAGAATGATCATTGTGTAATACGGAAGCCGATAAGGGCCATTCAAAAAAGAAAATTTATGTCGTAATTACGACATAACATGTCGTTTAACGACATCGCTATGTGGTAATTACGACATCACTATGTCGTTTTAACGCCCTAGCTATGTCGTAATAACGACATCGCTATATATATAAAAGAATATGTATTATGATTGCCAAGAGACTATGACAATGCCAATGACACAGAAATTAACAACTATAATACCCCCAATAATTAGAAAAGCCCCTGCATAGTCAGCTATAAATGAGGGACGAAAGATATAAGAGGAGGAGTCCCCGAAATGCTGTGTGGCAGACAGTGTTATTAATTAATTATTAGCTCCCTTTGTAAAACGCCAAATTTCATATTTAATGTATTTCATTGTTAAATGATTTACATGAAGCTTAATAAGTATATATTTGTTAATTGCATAGCTTTTGCTATTTGAATTCATTGGTTAAAGATATTTATTGATATTGTAAAGTTTAATATTTGCTTCGTCGCAAAATCTTTGGTTACCTTCTTTGGTTACCTTCTGTGAGAAAACTATATATTTTATAAGTTTTCATTACATTCTAGCGTCGTTATCTGTAGCAAAAGAATGTTGATAAAATAAAAAAAAATGTTGATAAAAAACAATGATACATGTATATCTCCATGATTTTTAATCACACTTTTGCAATCATCTTTTAAGATAACGTAGACCCAACACCGAAAACATATACCAAGTTGGGCCCTAATCAAACAAGCTTTTCCACTGACGGGAAACTCTATTTTCTTACTATGTTTCAGTCTTTTTTCCTTGAACCATTTGATGAAGGACCCATGTATCGACAAGGATTATTCGAAGCGAATTGTCAGCTTCTAGCATATCGTAATAAAGAGATCCGACCCGGAAGTAAATACCTGACAAGTACATATGAAGCCACCGCTACTGATACTGCACATTTGATACAAAAATCACAGAAACTTTACCTGCAGAAGACGAGTGGAACTGATGAACATGTAGATGTATTTAACAGATCAAAATTGATAGATGCACTGCGTGAGGTAGGCATTAACAGTGGCGTAGCAAGGGTATTTTTAAGTGTACGCCCCAACTTCGGCGAGGGGTTTGGGAGCCCCCATCGGACCCAGGATATAGCATCTTCTAGTAGTGGGTTCGAGGGGGAGGTGTCATTAAAAACCAATCAATAGTAAGTTGAACATACCTTATAGATTACTTTGTTTTTTTGTTTTTTTTGTTTATCTTTTATGTTAAATGTATGCATTGTGTTGATTTGAAATCTAATGGTCAATGGTGTTAGAAAAAATATCCAAACCAGTTACTTTAAAATATGTTTAAAAGGAACCGTGGGGTAATATATAGCAATTACTCGACTAAAACCCCTTTTGTACAAAAGTCGTTAATGGATATGCATTGATTAATTTGCATAGATGTTTAGGTGCATTATGAAAATTCGTAAAGGAGTCCATGGAACAGTGGTTCTCGCTAGATTACCGCTTCCCTCGAAAATGGATTCGTTTTATCAGTCCATTACAGGATTTTGAATAATCAAACATTTTCTTTAGATTTTTTTTCTTGATCTGGATTATTAACTTCTACCAAAGTCTCATGACAATATCTGTAGGATTTCAAAATTATCATGTAAAAAAATAATAATCACACAGCGTTTGTTAACTGCTAAATATAAGTCCATATGTCAATTGAAAAATGAAAAAAACTATATTTTCTAAATTTTACATCAGACATGAATCACAAAAAAGCTTCAAAGTTTCATCAAATTCGATGAAGGGTTGACAAAGTAATTAAAGTGTAACAAACTTCAACCACAGACTGTATCTACATGTACTTGTTAACTGCAAACAGAAAATCCTATTAGCAGTAAAATGTAAATGCATCTTTTGAGAATAACAAGCTTCTGTCCAACTTTTGTAAAATTTCATGAAGGTTTGACAAAATAATTGATATTAGAAAAATCTTTTACCACAAATTTAACCTAAATGTTGACGCCTCCGATGAAATCTAGGGTCTCTATATATAAAGCTTTTTCTTGTTTTCGTGTCATAAATGTAGGCTCGGCTAAAATTCAAAGCACATATCGAATCTCAGCTGAAAAGGAAAGTAAAAAGAAATTCCAGCAGATTCAGACTTTGACATAAAATGAACGAATATATAGTACGGTACCATTTTTTTTTCTGGAAATACATGCTATTGAAGAAAGATTAAAAGACTGATCATGATGTGCTTTAAACCAGTAGTTTTTTAATACTGTATATTGAGATTTAAATATTCTTTTTTTACCAAAATTCAAGTGTACGCCCGGGCGTTTTGACGTAAACGTAGCTACGCGCCTGATAAATAATTCAAATATTGTTTTTAATTCGAAAGTAGAATGTATGAGGTAAGGTTAACTTCAGCATAGATCGACATAATTAAAAGAGACATTATAACATGTATTAATCGAATATTGTACAAAATTGGATGTTGGTTTGTAAAGTTAGGTTACATATTCCTGACATATTCCCGACACCAAATAATGTACAGAATTTATGGTGGTTCAAGTGAGAATTTGTTCCATGTCACTTAAATATTTTTATGTCCCATTTGTGGGCATTATGTTTTCTGGTCTGTGCGTTCGTTCGTTCGTCCGTCCGTTCGTTTGTCGTCTGTTCGTTCGTCTATCTGTCCCGCTTCAAATTTGTGGTCGAGGTAGTTTTTGATAAAGTTGAAATCCAATCAACTTGAAACTTAGTACACATGACCCTGTGATATGATTTTGCTAAATTAAATTTTAATTCCAAATGAGAGTTTTTACCCAATGTTCACTGTCCACTGAACATAGAAAATAAATACTCCGGACACATTTTTGTTCTAGTTATCATGGTAATTCAAAATTAAATGCATTACTGTATGCAACCACATGTTCATTGCTTCAAACTACTAAAGACACAAAGAACAGATATAAGAGTACTCAGAGTTGTTTCCCTGTCTGAATCTAGTTTTTGATGTACCAAATGTAAAACATTTTACTAAATTAATACATGTAACTTCTTCTTCTCTCTCAAATCATATATTCAGAAATATGACCTGATCTCTAACATTTCAGAACTTTAAAATCGAAGTAAACTCATTGTACGAATCATCAGGAGACATTAGTGGACAAACAAAGTTTTGTGTATAAGTTTAGTCTGTCTGGTATAGAATAAAACGATATGGTTTGATTGCCTATAAGACAGCTAGTCACTAGAGGCCAAATAGTGAAGATGTTAGAAACTAGCCTCACACTTGTAATACAGATTTAGAAATCTGGAACTTATTAATGCAGCGTTGTTTTTTGATATATTTCTATTGTAGTCGACATTACCAAATGGTAAAACGGGTTCAGTAAAATTCGACTCTGAAGGAAAGAGGATTGATTACGCTTTTCACCTGTACAACCATGGTGGCAGTTCATTGTTTAAAAAGGTAAACAAAGGCAACAATAATTTACCTATTTTGATATCGTAAATAGATTAAGTAGAAGAAGAGAATGCTATTAGGTCTGTAGCAATACAATTTAGTTCAATTTAGTAGAAGAAGAGAATGCTATTAGGTCTGTAGCAATACAATTTAGTTCAATTTAGTAGAAGAAGAGAATGCTATTAGGTCTGTAGCAATACAATTTAGTTCAATTTAGTAGAAGAAGAGAATGCTATTAGGTCTGTAGCAATACAATTTAGTTCAATTAAGTAGAAGCAGAGAATGCTATTAGGTATTTAGCAATGCATTTTAGTTCGGTTTTAAGTTATTGATTACTCAATCGATATTTGAACAGATAAAACAACAATATTCAAATATCTAATTTAAATGTTTCATTGATCATGATAACTTTAAGAATACCTTTTATTCGAAGGATCGAGAAGTTTTTGGGATCGGATCTAAACTTACGGGCTAGATAAACAACATCACAGTTTCAATAATAGGGAAGTGCTATAAGTTAAGTTATCTTCTTACAGTAAAACTTCAAAACCATATGTTTGAATCGATTAAAGAATTTAGTAAGTAGATTTGTAGTATTTAAAGGAACCTTTAATTATTTTCCACTAGTACACGTATTACGTTCATTGAAATCCAAAACGCCTAAAGACACGAGCATAGCAAAAAAGTTGGGAACATATAAAATACCTGAAGATGATTATTTACATATTCATTCTTGGCTTCAATCTTAATATGCTTATTGTTACGACCATCTAAATATGGGAGACAACTCTAGGGATAAGTTTTCTTTTCCGATTTTCGTGCAGTAAAAGGTTCATTTGAGTCAAACCGCTTGTCTCATATACACATATCATGAGTGCGTTGTTATTGAAACCAAATTTGACACATAAAATCATTCCAATTTTCGTAAAATAGTCATTCAAAAATTCGAGCATGATGGTCGTAACTTTAACTTGTGATGGTCGTAATGTCAACTATAGTATTTTGGATGATGGTCGTAACCGACACAAGATGGTCGTAACTTTGAAAGATGACCGTAACTCAAGTACAAAATGTTTTGTATTTAGACGAACTTTTATCAAACTATTTTTAAAGTACTGTGCACATGCATAACCATGTTAATAAACTCAGCTGTTGTGTAAAGTTTATTACAAAAAATATTATTTCATTTGTTACTCTGATAATGGTATGCAGAAATTAAGTTAAAGAATTATTAAACATACATTTTTGATATGTTCCAAACGACCATCATTTAGGAGAAACAGTGAAAACTAATCAGCTCGCATTAAGCCAAATAGTATGTTAGGGTTGAGTATTAATATATTTTTTACTGTACGTTAAGTCATAAAATTGTTGAATATTTGCTTTCAGATTTGTTTTTATTTACGACTTTTTATTACCTGCAATCATGTCGGCAGATGAAATTATTGAACGTACAATTTTGAACAATCTTCTTTAATTTTTAATCAGCTATTGCAGCTTTTATAAACCATTGGCTTTCAAATATTCGGCTTTTGGTGAATCATGATTAATGAAAATCCACAAATGCCTGGTGTTTTTAAAGTGTCGTCTTTATTTTTTATCGATTGCATGACGATCTTGCGGTATATTATTAATTCGTATATTTTAACAAATTTGATTCGTTTAGGGATAGTCACATGTTAAACTATATTTTCGAAGGTAGAGAGAAAACGGCGGATAGCAAAAAGCATATTGACCGACAAAACGCATATTGCACGGTTATTTTTAGAATAACTAAAAACCGATATACTTTGTGACGTCATGTAATGAATTTCAGGATATTGTTTAACGTTTTGAAACAAATGATATCTGTGATCGATTATTTGACGAAAAAAAATCTTCAAATACATAAGATGTCCAAAAAAAATAGTAAATGAAATAACAACTAAATAAATATGTTGTTATTGTCAAGGAGACAATGTAATATCTATAAAGTTCCAACAAACCTAAATGACGATTTTGATACAAACATGGTCGGAAATTAATAATATAACATATATAGCCTTTGTATGAGGTCAATACAGGATATATCGACCCAAAGAAGTATATCGACCTCGGACTTCGTCCTCAGTCAATATACTTCTTTCAGGTCAATATATCCTTGTATCGACCTCATACAAAGGCTATATTTGTATAATATCATTGATATTTGTTTTAAGTATTGGTACGGTATAAAAACCTTAATCCATGGGGTCGCACTGAATATTGTGTTAACCTAGAAAGTATGAATAAGGTTGATATATATTTTACAATGCTACACGCGTTGAATTTAAGAGTAAGATTAAATATTAGAAGATTGTAGCCAGGCTTGTAGCCAGGATAATATTACAAGGTAGAACTAAATGTACTGCGGCAACTATATCACATACATATGCAGGTATATATTTTACAATGCTACACGCTTTGAATTTAAAAGTAAGATCAAATATTAGTAGTTTATAGCCAGCCTTGTAGCTAGGATAATATTACAAGGTAGAAATAAATGTACTGCGGCAACTATCACATACATATGCAGGTTGAAAATAATGTTTATGGTATATGTTTATATTGTATGAATGTACTCAGATTTAAAAGACCAGCACGCTGAGTTGAAGCATAAAGTTCTATCTTTTAAATATTATCCTGGCTACAAACTATGTATGAATACTGTTTGCTGAAGTCCTTTTGCTGAAATTCAAAAAAATACATTATCATCAGCATATAGTAAACAATGTAAATTGCTAACCCCTTTAACATTCTTTAGAAAGAGGTTTACGGATCCACACTGTGAAGGAATTTTGTTACTCGTGTAGTAATTTTGACTCTAAATATGCCTCCTCTAGTAGTGGAAAGATGATCCCAAATTGTCAAGCCTGTGCCAGTATCTGATCATAGACTTTGCAATGTCAAAATACAAAGTGAATCTACCGAGTTAAGATAGATTGGAAAAATGTGTTGCTCTTTTGGTAACACCAAGTAAATGTTTACAAAATTCAATGCGTAGTCTTTCTGAAAGAATCTTGGGATAAGCCTGATCTTCATTTGTAGTCATAGATTTTTCGATTTTTTTTTTGAAAGGGTTGAAATATCCCCAAATTTTAGTACTATATAGGAGAATAGGTTTTATTGTATGCTCAAAACATGAAGGCTGTTTTTTAAACTTGGATTCAGTGACAGAAAGTCATTGCGTAGCTTATGGTAGGCTTTTAACGCCTTATTATAGAATTCTCTCTGAGCGAAGGAAAAAAATCCAGATGCACTAAAAGTTATTACTTAATATTTACAATGTTGAGCACAATCAATAACTCTGTTATTAAAATAAAAAGCATGTTTGATATGTCTGCCTGTCTTGTTAAGTACAAGCACCTTGGTTTTAATGGGATTAATTTTCAAACACCGATCTTAATCCATCAAGTTTACTTTGAAGTCCTTTTGCTGAAGTTGAAAAAATGGCAATATCATCAGCATATATATATTAAAGAATAGACTGGTCGTGAATAAACAACAGCTGGATCAGGGGAACTTTAAACACAATCAGGAAGTTCATTTTTAAAAATTTTAAACAAATTTTGACTCAAATCATCTCCCTGTTTTACTCCAACTTTAGTTCTAAAAAGATCTCTTACCATACTCTTTAACTATATCCAATAGCTTAAGTTTTATCCCTGGGAGAATGACAGTATCAAAAGCCCTCTGGAAATCAACAAAGCAGGCAAACACTCTACCTTCTTTTGTATTACAATACTTATTAATAATAGTTTTTAGAATGAACCAGTCCTATGGTCAGATGGTCGTGTTTTTTTTTTGGTAAACCCAATTTGGCTATCATCAATGATATGATATTCATCTAAGAATTTACAAAGACGTGTATCAAGTATCTTATTAAATAAGCTTCCTCAATGAATCAGTAATTGTAATTCCTCGATAGTTATTAAGATCGGATGCATCATTCCCTTTATGAATTGGGAATAAAAAACCTGTGGTGCAGGGTTCATGGTATTTTTCATAAGAAAGACAAAGATGTATAGCGGATAACATGGTACCAATAGGCGTATTCAGAATTTTCTAAAACCACGGGTAATAATTATACCTGAACTTCGAAATTTCACCTTATAATCAGCTTGACTATATACCAAATGACAATACGACTTCTCAAAATCCAGGCTAAAAATAAGATGTATGTTCTTTAATTCGATTACGGACCTGCGAATTCGCGGAATGGTCTTGTCTCGATAACGACCCCATAACATTATTTTGATTCCTTACACATGTACTTCTCTTTCGACTTAAAGTATCAAATTTAAATTGTAGATTTGTCTTTTAAATTCCACTTTTTTTGACTTAAAGTATTAATTTTAAATTGTAGATTTTTCTTTTAAATTCCACCTAGTAGGTACATACTAGTTTTTAAAAAGTTTATCTTTTCAATACATGCAAAATATATGAAAATAAATCAGGATACTGTTATTTCATGTGATGTCAAATTTGTTAAAAGCGCCTTTTCTTAATTCGTAACTAAGAATGATCATAACTAGAGCTGTGTTTTAAAATGAATTCTCCACTTTTGAGAAATTTATATTGTTATTAAACTTAACCGCTTATAATTAGTTGTCTCTTGGTTGATTTTATACGTTATACTTTAAGGCGAAGTGTACGTAATTGCACGCCTCTAGCGGAATACGGGATTAAAAACGTTCGTCGTTAGTTACGCAAGTTATCTCCCTTACTCCACGAAAGGACACACGAAAGAGAAACTACTTTCTGCGGTCTATAAGGGAGCTACCATTTGATTTTTATGGGGGGGGGGGGGGGGGGGGGGGGGGGGGGGGGGGGGCTAGGATGAAATTTGAAAAAAATAGGCAGGACAGGAGTTTTGAGTTAAAAAAAAAGGCAGGATGAGAAACTTGTTGAAAAAAAAAGGCAGGATGACAATTTGTGTAAAAAAAGTCAGGATAAACTAGTAAAAAAAAAAGGCAGGACCGAATAGAGTAAAAAATAAAAAGCCAGGACAGAGATTACAACTAAAAAAAAAGCAGGACAATATTTTTCATCCTAGCCCCCACATAAAAATCAAATGGTAGCTCCCTAATGAATCCAACAAGCACTCCTATGCTGTCTTAAACCTCATAGAAATTATCTAAATACTGAACTCCAATTAGAAATCACAGCATTCTGTACGTTGTTCTGTGTGCAGCCTGGCTTAAAAACACTTGTTTGTTTTTTGTTTTAAACGCGTAGGAGAAGGCATTTCGTGTTTATGATATCAACAGAAAGAAAAAAACGCCTCACAACAAAATTATAAACAAATAAACAAATAAACATGTAACAATTTTTCTTCTATTGATATCAAATTAATTAAAATGAAACCTGAATTGACCCAACAATATCGTTTTAAAAAGCCGTAGTCTTGAACGAAAAACACAGTACTCAACGTAAAGTTTTTATAATAGGTAACAAATAATTAATGAAAGACGTGTGAATTTAATTGTCTAATTAAAAATACGTTGAAATATTCGTATTTTGTGCAATTGAAAATTTAAGGACATGATTTATATTCATTCGGAAATCAGACGATACAAGAGAATAATTTGACCACTATAATAGTAGTGCAACACTTACAGGTCGGAAGAACAAAGACGGAAAACATACAAAAAATAAACAAACTAGGCCCCAAAATTTATTCAGTAACTTGAAAGTTGTCTCACAAAAAATATGTCATTCAACTCCCAGTTTTCAACTTTTTCTACATGTGCAGAAAATAAACACAGGTGTCTTCTATTCCGTCCGCAATTTATGGGAAAACTAAATCTAAATTTAGAACCATATTGAAATTGAAAGTACACATGTAAGATAAAATATAACATGTCATTTCTTCTTTCACAAATTCCAATTTCGAAGAGATATATAGCGAAATCTGTTTTCTTTTATTGAGGGCCCTCATGGGGTTTTTGATTATGTGATTACTTGGCCGTTTTTTTTAATGATTATTTGATTATTAAGCCAAATATTTCATGATTATTTGATTACCTAGGACTGTATTTTTAGTTTATGATTATTTGATTACTAAAGATAAGCAAATATTTAATGATTATGTGATTATATTGGCAAAAAAATGGTGATTATGTGATTACTAGGACCCCCCCCCCCCATGAGGGGCCTCTTTATTGTGCCTGTGTGTATCATTCAAAATTAGAGAATGTAATTTTGAAGTATCAAGTCTCAATTGAAGATTATGAATGAATAGAATATAGAATTACGGGGGGAGGGGGGTAGGACCTTTATCGGAACTCCGGGATCGGGTGTTTTTAAGCTCGGGATTTCGGGATTGACCCTTTCGGGATCTGGGAATTCTATTTCCGAGTTTCGGGTAGTCGGTATTTAATTATTTTTAAATTCAGGACCTCGGGATGTCGTGTTTTTTAGCCCGGGATTTCGGGATCTGGATCCCTCCATCCCTCATCCCTCTATTATGGTTAAAGAAAAGAGGTCAGGGAAGTTTTGTGATACTTGTAACTGCAATTTAATATTTAGTGGAATGAGAGGTGAAATGTGTTCAGACTAGTACATTTGGATTTTTTTTTAAATTTAACCCAAGTTTACTGCAAGGGGTGTTTAACGACCTCGATGATTATCCATGAGGATCTCGCACTCGATCAGCTCTAGGTTTTCACCTAGTTCATGGTCATACAAGAATTGAGAAGCCTGTGGTTTACTAGTCTCATAATATGAGACTTTGGAGTTCATATAATTTACATTCAACGGTTTTTTATCGAATATTTCAAGGATTTTGGCTATCAATGTTGACTCCCCCCCCCCCCAAAAAAAAAAAAAAAATTGATTGGATAAAATGAATGGATTACCGCCGCTATTTCAAACTAAAGTCCAATGAACTGACTGGTATTCGAATTTGTTAAAAGAAAAAAAATTGTATTTCTATTGATTCAATGCCGTAATGCCGAAAAACAACCATTTGTTTCCGCGAATTCCGAACAGCTAGAAATATATTCCCGAGTTTCAATTTGAGTAACTCGAATAATTCAAGCCCTTTCCATGTCCGATTTTCTCCCACACGAGAAATGTAGCATTCGTACATTAGCTGAATAATACGACTGAATTATTAGGGTTACAATTTGTGTAAATCCCGAATGCACATAAAAGTAAAGGTCCAGCCCGACTTTCGGGAAAGGACTGTTGTAGATTTCAGATTGATTTCTAGAAATAAAAATCATACAAAAATGTTTCACGCAAATATTCGTCTTCAAACGTGTAAAAGTTATACAACGGTTACTAGCCGGTCTGGATTGTGATAAAAAGAAGCGCATGCAATGCATAAAATATATAATGTCGTGGCTCAGGGATGTGTTGAATTATAGAGATGCTTATGCGGCACAAAGATAAGATTAATTTACCCGAATGTACTAAGAATTACCACACAACTTAAATTTACTTAAATATTGATTTGTTATCCTGTGCCAGACAGATGGCTGATATTCTGAGAAGAGACCTTGATGAAATGAAGTTTTATGGGAACAAAGATTTTGAAAACACGCCGCAGTGTTTAGATTTTAACAAAAATAAGGCACCAAGGTCGAAAATAGTTCTAGTTCATAATAAAGAAAATGTCAACCGTTTTCTAGCTTGGCGATCTCCGCACGCACCCGAATATAAAAGACAAATACAATACAATAGTACACAAAACGTAACATAAAGAACTAAAGACCGAGCAACACGAACTCCAACAAAACGGTATATATTTCATACAAGTATAGAACTATATGAAGCGTCGTAACTGTTACGGCGACGTCAATAACGTTGTCGTTGTTTTTTGTTTTTTTACACTCAAGATTCAACTTTAACAGGGTATAGCTTGAAAAGTAGCACGGTTGCTAAGGACTTTCTTTGCACCAATCGATTCCTCAGACATTTTAGAATCGTCTCATAAATTTAAAAAAAAATCGATTGTCTAATATAATAGAAAATCTTGGAAATGTAACAATTCCTGCCGAATTTCACGATTTTCCCTATATATCCTTGGTAATTTTGGTGTATGATGCTGTTAACTTCAACAGCTCGTATCTCAAAAACGAAAACGGTTACCCCCTTTTTTTATTTTATTTTCCGATTTATTTTTACAAGCAGAATCTACATGTAAAATTTTTAAAAAATCCATTGTGTAGTTTAATTACGTACACTTCGCCTTAATTTTGTATTGTTTGGTTTTTTCTTTCGATTCGTTCCAATTTTCTTTCCTTTCACACTTTACAGGTATCCCTCTCTTCACCCCTTTTAGTTTTTATCATTTAGTGAAATCAACTTCACAAATATATCATATAATATATTCATATAACAAAAGACACGTTTAAAACTCTTACCTTGTCTTATTCGGTCCTATTTAATAAAGAGTTACGACCATCACAATTTTAAGTTACGACCATCCTGAACATTTTTGTTTTTTTAGTTACGACCATCATGCTCGAATTATTGAATGATCATTTTACGAAAATTGGAATGTTTTTATGTATCAAATTTTGTTTCAATATCAACGCACTGGCGATTAGTATGTAAGAGACAAGCGGTTCGACTGAAACAATTTTTTTCTGCACGAAAATTGGAAAAGAAAAAATTATCCCTAGAGTTGTCTCCCATCTTCGGATGGTCGTAACTTTAAGTTACGACCATCCGCTTACCACCAGTGTATTGTGGGATTTGAGCATTTCTGATGAAATCTAGAAAAGCGATACGGACGCAACGAATTATAAATGAAGTGTTTTAATTTAGATTATATTTTCATTTTGAATAAACATTAAATATTTGATTATGAAGTTTATCAATCATGAATACATTTTAAGTGTTTCAATGCTTTCTTTAAAGATTGGTGAATGGAGACCAAAAGGTAATACTACACATGACAGACTGGTTCTTATTCCTTTTAATGACACTCTGGAAAAAGACACACGTGGTATTTTCCCAGACATTGTTAAAGTTGTATTTGTTATGGTAAGAATTGAAAAGGGATGAATTTACGAAACATATTTCTGTTGATATAAGCTGGGTTCACACAGCCGATCAGACCAACTCGACCAATCTCGATCAAGACAACTTAAGCGATCGGGAGACTGGTCTGACTCAATCGACAAGAATGTTCAGGGTGGTCTACCTTGGTCGTCGTCGATCTGACTATCTACCCGAGAGTGCTTGACATGTCAAAACATTCGAGTAAGGATCGTCCGAGAAGCCAGTCACTCGAGAAGACAGTCACTCGAGAAGAGATCGATAATTCGTCGAGTAGCGGTCGAATTGATCGGGAAAGGATCGTGTAGAGATCGAGTATAGTCGTAATACAAATAGATATAGGAAGATGTGGTGTGAGTGCCAATGAGACAACTCTCCATCCAAATAACAATTTATAAAAGTAAACCATTATAGGTAAATGTACAGCCTTCAACACGGAGCCTTGGCTCACACTGAAATAGTTTAACGATCATTACTCGACTAATATCCGATCCTTTCCCGATCAACGCCAACCTGTTCGACAAGTTGTCTAGATTAAATCGACCGACTCCCGAACGCTTTATGATCACTGCGACTTCTATATTTGTTTCATCACAGACCAACTCGACAGATACCCGATCTCTACGCGACCACATTCAACCACTCATCGATCTCTGCTCGGTCATATTCGAGTATACATGACCGTTACACGATATCTAAAAATGTGTGCCGCTCTGATTAATTCTCATAACTTTGCTTCTGCAAAAACATATTGTCACTTTTATTTTAACTGTACACAAATTCCTCCGTGTACAGTACGCGTCTGTACTTTTGCAAGAAGGTGTAAAGTTTTAAAGAGAGACCAAAGATACAATAGGAAAAATCAAATTTAAAGGTCGAAAACAAAACGACACAGCCATAGCGAAAAGCGAAAGCCAACGAGAAGACAAACAGTAGTCTACATAACACAACATAGAAAACTAAAAACTAAGCAACACGAAACCCAATAAAACCCGGGATGATCTCAGGTCTTCCGGAAGGGGAGTAGATCCTGCAATTTTGCCCCAGAGGATTTTTCAAATATAAAAGTATTTGTGCATCAGAATTCATTATAAGAAAGCTGATGACTATTTTAGCCCTTAAAGTTATGTCGAAAACATCATTATTATATTTTACCGGTTTATTTACATGGGATGTTTTTGTTTGACTGTCCGTATTTTTTGTTTGTTCAGACTTTTTGTAGTATAAAAATAAGAAGATATGGTATAATTGCCAATGAGACAACTCTCCACAGGACACCAAATGACACAGAAATTAACAACTATATGTCACCGTACGGTCGAATGTTTACAAACACTTTTTTACGCTTTTTGATGCCATTTTATCAACAAAAAAAATGAAACGAAAGCTTAAGACAATTGATTATAATTTGATTTCATGATAGATATATACAGTTTCAGAAAAGATATCCTCCTGGGGATCTAAATTCTATTTTTGGCCAAATTTTGGGAAAATATGTGACACCTTTTCTCCCTTTTTGCAATATTATTAGTAAAAACAAGCAGATTATTGCCATGGATACACCAAAAAGAGACATCTTGAACCATTGAACTACTGGGTATCAGATCTTTGGAAAAACTGATTACAGATATGCACATATATGACACCAACAGTAGGCTTATTTATAAGAAAGCAGGAAAACGGGATGGTAAAATGTGTATTTCGGTATATTGATATCTAACATCAGTACTTATCCAAATCTCATTTTGTGGTGTCATTTTCAAGAAAAGAGCAGTAAAACTCCCATAAAAATCAACGTCCTACTTTACTTTCAAGTTTTTGTCATCGTTGGGGTCCACTTTAATTTGTTAAGCTCCTGCAAGTCTCTCATACTTTTGATTTTGTCATTTTTATTATGGACTTTCCGTTTGGAATTTTCCTCAGAGTTCAGTAGTTTTGTGATTACAATTAATACTGCCCACACAGTGGTCGCCATGTCAGCTACTCCATCACCTAGATTTTTGACACCCTTTGCTGTCTACCCCTTTCAGTTTGTCTTATACGCTCTCTTCAAGCTCCGTCACAGCTATTCACCTGTATATTTAAGCTGTAACCACCTTGTCAAATAAAATCCAACTGCTTAATTTCCACGTAGATATTTTAAATGACTGTTTAATTTTACTTAGGCATTCTGTGAAATTCTGAATCTAACCAAATATACGATATACGGAGAATGTGTCCATGGGACTCAAATAATGCCACAGCTTGCATATAACGTTATAAAGAGTCATTACACAAGAACGGTAAAATAGTTATCAAAGGTACCAGGATTATGATTTAGTACACCAGACGCGCGTTTCGTCTACATAAGACTCATCAGTGACGCTCATATCAAAATATTTATAAAGCCAAACAAGTACAAAGTTGAAGAGCATCCAAAATTCCAAAAAGTAAAAGTGACGTCACCCAAATTCCCACCAGATCTGTGTTTATGGTATTATACTTTTCATAAAATTTGGTTGATGAAAAATTAAATTAAGGAACGGCAACTAATTGTTAGGACGTACGTATACGTATTAACAGATGGACAAGGCAACACTTAATGTCCCCTACACTGCAGCGGATGATATAAAAAAAATCAGACGTTTTTATACTGAAATTAAACATACCCGACAAATGTCCGAATATCCCCACGACCCTATATATGTATGATAGAAACTGTAACATAACCATAAGCATCATTTGTGGAATAAAAGAAAAAGACAACAGTACTGTACACAAAACACAACAGTGTACACAAAACACAACAGTGTATACAAAACACAACAGTACACAAAACACAACAGTGTACACAAAACACAACAGTGTACACAAAACACAACAGTACACAAAACACAGCAGTGTACACAAAACATAACAGTACACAAAACACAGCAGTGTACACAAAACACAACAGTACACAAAACACAGCAGTGTACACAAAACATAACAGTACACAAAACACAGCAGTGTACACAAAACATAACAGTGTACACAAAACACAACAGTACACAAAACATAACAGTGTACACAAAACACAACAGTGTACACAAAACACAACAGTACTGTACACAAAACATAACAGTGTACACAAAACACAACAGTACACAAAACACAACAGTACACAAAACACAGCAGTGTACACAAAACATAACAGTACACAAAACACAGCAGTGTACACAAAACACAGCAGTGTACACAAACATAACAGTGTACACAAAACACAACAGTGTACACAAAACACAACAGTACACAAAACACAGCAGTACACAAAACACAACAGTGTACACAAAACACAACATAGAAACAGCCGAACATTAAAATTTACTGTGCCAAGTTGATGTTAAGTTAATTTACGATCATTGTTTTATATGATAAGTAAGAATTCACATATTTAGTATAATATTGTCTACCGTATGTGTGCAATTTTACCTCGAAACAAATAATATAAAAAGTAATACTCTCTATTTATAGGAGGAACCGTTTATTATGAACAAGCCAGGCAATGTTGGATATGAGGGTTTTACAATAGACCTGCTAGAGGAGTTATCTAAGTTACTATCATTCAAATACGAACTTTATCCCAGTCCAAACAATGCATACGGATCAGAAATAAACGGCCGGTGGAACGGAATGATAGACGAAGTCAGGGCTGGGGTGAGTTAAGACTTAAATAATGAACGGAATGATATTAACTTATGATTAGTCTTATTGAAAGAACTTAAGAATTCGTTTTGAATGTATAAAAAGTGTGATTGTGAAACTTAAGTCTATAGTTAGGACAGGGGTTAGTTAGGACCTATTTTATATAAGGACTTAATGAAAAAACTAAGTTTTTTTGTAAATATGGAAAATATGTCATTAGATGTAATTAAAATAAGTTATGGTATATGTTAAAAAGATAAATCGTAAAGACACCCGGAGATCAATCAAAATTATCCAAAGGTGTATTAACTTTGAAACGTTTCAATAGAAACCTTAAACCTTATAGATACAACAATGTCATTCTTACAACAGTAATTTATCAGTAGTTGGAGTGTTGGGTCCTTCCAATTGTTCTGTGATCTATCAGTTACAATTATAATATAATATCAGCTGAGTATATAATTTTATTAGATAATATGTGAGTGTTCATATGGAATTTCAGTAGTTAATTCTTGACCGGGTTTCTCAATACCGTTTGTAAAACGTTTCTACATTTTAAACTGTGATAGCAGGTTATTTATAGGGTTGTATGCAATAGTACGTGAAGTGATGTCTTCTTGGTATTTTGTTCGTCACCATGATAATTGCAGTATTTACAGTATTGTTTATTTTATAGGAAATTAAATATCATAGCATTATATACAAGGTTGTTTAAGTGAATTATACATAAATAATAATTTCTCTATGGCAACATTGAATTTCTTTTAGATTTAATTTTCTTTGTATTTTACATACTTCAACAACTGAATAATATGTACATGTTTATTTGAACAGAATGCCACGTTAGGCATGGGAGCCATATCTATTACATCAGAACGTGAAGAAGTGGTAGATTTTAGCCTTGGTGTACTCAGTACAGGAGTCAATATGTTAATATCCAAACCAAAGGAACATTCGTCAATATTTCAGTTCATGCGTCCATTCACACTTGAGTTATGGATGGGCATTTTAGGAGCAACTGTTACTGTCTGTATTGTCTATCTAATGTTAGACACAGGTAATCCAGAGAGGAAGTTTACTTTAAAAGAAGTGCTCTGGTTTTCTATCGGCACTGTATTAATGAGGGGAACAGATTTTTCACCTCGGCCGAGTTCACAGAGGATTCTTACTGCCGGGTTTACATTCTTTGTATTAATAACTGTTTCGACGTACACTGCAAATATGGCAGCATTTTTGACAAAAGTTAACTTAGATCAGCCTGTAGAGACATTAATAGAATTAGCAGAACGAACAAATATACAAGTAGGGACAATAAATAATTCAGCTACAATGCGTTTTCTGCAAAGCTCTAATGACACTACATATAAAACAATTTGGAAACGAGTTATAGAGAGTAACGGTCTTGTGACGAATTCTAGTCAAGGTAGACTGCGGTCTGGAGAAGGAAACTTTGCATTCATTTATGATTACCTTATTAATTCATATTTCGAAAAGAATTACTGTAAAACTAAAATGTCTGGTCAGCCAATCAGATTACAGGAACATGGCATTGTAATGAAACCTGGTAATCCTGCTAAAACTTCAATTAACATTGCTATATTACAATTGAAAGAAAAGGGATTTATTACAAGACTCAGAAAAAGGTTTGTTAATGTTGTTAATATATATATACACCCTTAATATGTTAGTAAGTTAGAGTGTCCATGAAATATATGCCACTGGAAGCTTTTTAAGATATAATTTGTATGCCCCACCTACGATAGTAGAGGGGCATTATGTTTTCTGGTCTGTGGCTCCGTTCGTCCGTCCGTCCGTCCAGGTTAAAGTTTTTGGTCAAGGTAGTTTTTGATGAAGCTGAAGTCCAATCAACTTGAAACTTAGTACACTTGTTGCTTATGAGATGATCTTTCTAATTTTTAAGCCAAATAAGACTTTTGACCTAAATTTCACGGTCCACTGAACATAAAAAATGAAAGTGGGAGTTTCAGGTTTAAGTTTTTGGTCAAGGTAGTTTTTGATGAAGTTGAAGTCCAATCAACTTGAAACTTAGTACACATGTGTCCTATGATATGATCTTTCTCATTTTAATGCCAAATTAGATAATTACCCAATTTCACGGTCCATGGAACATGGAAAAGGATAGTGCGAGTGGGGAATCCGTGTACTTTGGACACATTCTTGTTTTTTATGTTTATTCAATAATACCATTCGTAAGTCATTGAAGAGGTTTGCCTAACATCATAAAGCTATAAAAGAGCTAATATGATATAACTGTTTCTGTGACATCATTTAAATTTAGCATTTTCTGAAGTTGATATATTAATACCAGTCCTTTTACAGGATCTACCTTTTTATATTTAATGTTAATTTGTTCTCGTCTCAAGCGTGCAATATTGGCAAGTGGACGTAAAATCAATCGATCGATCGGAATTAGAATCACAAAAGTTAGAAGCTGAGTTATCTTTCTTTTACCGATATATTGTTTGTTGATGTTAACCTTCTTCTGAAGTATTTCAAATCCATAATCAGCGGTAGTTTGGATAAAAAACACGTATTAAAGTGTAATGCTTGGAGCTTTTTATTACAAAAAGAAAATCTGTAAATGTTTTTTTTGTCATTACAGGTGGTGGGAGGATAAAAGACAATGTGCTGATGACGCGCTGAGTAAAAGTGTTTTACAAGTAGAGTTTGGAGTGAAGCATATGTCTGGAGTGTTAATTGTTCTGTTATTTGGTCTCGCGTTTTCTGTATCATTCTTTTTATTTAAAAAGTTTTACGTTTTGTCAAAGCAACAAAAGTCTTCAAAGAAAGAATCAAACGGGATAGATACAGAAGACAAGAACGGGGAGACCAAAAGTATGCTTGGCGATGAGGAGACAAAAATGTTCGGTAAAGACGAGACAAACATATTTGGTAACGAAGGGACAAAAACTGTATTCGAAAATGAGGAGACAAAACCTGTGTTTGGTAGCGAGATTCCTATAGATATGGAAAATTACACGAACGTGTATGACAAAGTTTGATATTTTTAATTCATGTAATATCGTAAAGAAAAATACTATTTCTAGGTTGATATATATGGTGTAAGATTTAAGACGCTGACAATTAAAAGCAGTTAAATTCAACTGCGGTACAGAAAGACTGCTTATTTCGACACAGAGGCCTTGTGTTTATCATAGGCCTTATATGTACTAGTAATCCTTCCTAAATCATTTTCCTGTTAATGTGTCTATAATCCTTATATGTATATCGATGTTGTTACATATACATTAAATCGATGAACTAACTTTACACTTCGAATTCTGAATACACACCAAGACATTTGAAATTAAGAATGACGATATTCGAAAAAAGAAGATGAATGTAATGTTTTTACTGTTTGTTTTCACTTAAATATAATTATGTTGGTCATAGTTTTACCCAAAATAAAATGAAGATGTTTTGGAAGTCTGATTACCAATTAGACAACTATCTGTCATAAACCATAGTAGGGTACTGTAAAAAACTAAAAACGGTCACACGTCTTCAAAACTGAGCAAAACTCAAAAAGTTTACTTTGCTATTTAGACACATGCATGACATAAAGTGAAACAATTCAAAGGAGCAAAAGCAACAGCCTGATTTTTAGGTTTAAACAACAAACTACAAACAACAACTTTGACTGCAAACACAAGCCAACGGAAACCACTTCTTATCGCTACGACGTATCCAGATGTCCCCGTGTTGTTTAAAGGACCAATGCAGTAGTACATACATGTATGTATATGAATTGGATTTATTCTGCTTTTTGGAATAAAGGCATTTTAAAGGTAAATTCAACTTTTTTAACAAAAAAATATATCGGAATGATTATATATTTTTATTTCTAATACTGACACATGTACACCTTGTATATTCTTGTATGTTAAACTCAAGCGTCTATATCCATTTTGTCAAAAAAGAAGTTTGTTTGTTTACATTTTTGATCATAATCACTCGAAAAAAGTGGTCACACTCGAAAAAGCCCGATCAAATCACTCGATAAAAACCAAGATCCTAGCCGGACACTATATCTACCGTGAATATGGTCAATTATACATGATCGCAAGAGACCAAAGTGATATGGAAATTAAAACATATAAGTCACCGTACATGCTGTAACAATGAAAACAACACATACTGCATAGTTACCAATAAGAGGCTCAAAATGACAAATGTTAAACAATTCAAACGAGAAAACAAAACGTCCTATTGAATGTATAAACAATAAATGAAATATACATTAGACATACAACAACAACCGATAACCACTGACTTGGGATATACACATACTTGTGCTAGGATTAAACATGTTTGCTTGCGCTAAACCCATCCCTTAACTTGGGACATCTATTTAACAGAACTGCATAATAAAAAAAAAAATACAAATCAGTAAAAAAGTGCAAAACTCGTCTGGTTGGTACGAAGCACATACACCCCAAACATAAACCCATAAGACACACAGTGCAAATCTAGGAGTATTTGCAGTCACTGAACGCTAGTTCAAAGCCAACAATATTTCATTGTAATTGAAAATTGTGTTGTTAAAATAAAAATGTACCTGGGGCATACATCAATCAGAACACATCCAAATTCAATAAAGTTAGTGTAAAGACGTCATCAACAGTCAGAGAAATAACATGAATGTTTGCAATGACAACATATAGATATAACTGATTCGTCGGTAAATTTGCATATAATTATGTATGTAACAATAATCTTTTATTTAAGTTTAACTCTGATTAAAAAAAATCAATATAGATACAGGTAAAACAATATATAAAGATATAACAAAATAAGGGTTGAATTGATAACCTGTTAGAATAAGGTCGGTAAGTTAAAAAAAAAAAAAAAGAAAATGTAAAAAACGGAACTTTATTAATTGTTATAAAATGTCTTTTCCAAAATTAAAACCCATGTTATCGCGTACGAAACGATGTATGACAAATGTTCTAAAGAAAAAGCCAGTTCCAAAATATATGCTTCAAGAAGTATTATTATCATTACCGTGAATAACAAACAACTAGTAAAAATGCACCAACTAACTCCATTACCAAATTGATATCAATGACTTCAAACAAATAATGTCTAACAGCTATAAAAACTTGTATTATCAAGTAGTGCTTAATGCGTTTTTACAGATTAAATTTCTCATTAAAATTTGAAATTTAAATTCAGCATGTGTGTTAAATAATTATTCTATTTGCATGCTGTTATAATTAAAGAACAAAATCGAGAGATTTGTATGATGCCAAGAGACATCTATCCAACACATACCTAAACTAGTTTTCCACTGAGTGATACTTTTTTTTATGTGATAGAAGAATTTAAAAAAGGGAAAACGTAAAGAAAATATTAATTCATTTAATTTGAAAGTTTTCGAAATTATTTGAGGTCAATACCATTCCTGGTGGACGTTTTGTCCCCGAGGGTATTCCTAGCCCAGTAGTCTAGTCGATACCACTACTGGTGGACGTTTCGTCCCCGATGGTATCACCAGCCCAGTAGTCTAGTCGATGCCACTGCTGGTTGACGTTTCATCCCCGATGGTATCACCAGCCCAGTAGTTAGATCAATGCCGCTGCTGGTGGAGGTAGTAGTCAGCACTTCGGTGGTGGCATGAATATCAATTATTTGGTAATTTTTATAAATTTACTGTTTGAAAAAGTATGAATTATTCGATATATTAAGGATTTTCTTATCTCTGCAGGCAAAGCCGTATTTGGCACAACTTTTTAGGAATATTTGGTCATCAATGCTCTTTAACTTTGTACTTGTTTGGCTTTCTAACTATTTTGAGCGTCACTGATGAGTTTTTGTAGACGAAACACACGTCTGGTGTATTAAATTATAAGCCTGGTACCTTTGATAACTATTTACAGAAAGTCAAAAATACTAAACTCCGAGGAAAATTCTAAACGGAAAGTCTCTAATCGAATGGCAACATTAAAAACGCAAACACATTAAAGGAATTGAAAACAACTGTCATATTCCTGACTTGAAACAGGCATTTGACTATTAGGAAAATGGTGGATTTAACCTGGTTTTAAAGCTATTTAAACCGCTCATTTGTATGACAATCGCATCAAATTTCATTATATTGACAACAATGTGTGAACAAAACAAACAGACATAATAGGTTAAAATGTCAAAAATAGGGGTACAACATTGTGTTATAATCTTTAATCACTATAAAAAACAAACAAGTATGTAACATAGAAGAATAATAGCAAAACTAAAAGGCAAAAATACAAACATTTACAATAGCACAATAACACAATGACAGAAAAGACAGAGCCACGCAAAAAGGCATACAGACAAAGCACATTAAAAAAAATGAAAAACATGAATACAATAATTATCTTAGAACAATATCCAATACCTGAAAGGGTGAGTATGGATTGAAAAAAAAATACAAAGCATTTTTTTAAGTATGAAATGAAACTTCATGTTTGTAATTAAATACAGATTGCAGCATTTCTTCAAATGCTTGGCAACTTTCAAGCAATCATTTGATAACTTTTTTATCAAGTAAATTGGTTATCATTTAACCAATAAAATATTTTAAAGGGCATACAAAAGGAATTCTAGTAATCTTTTGGAATTCTGGTTAACATTTCATACTATAATACCCTTGTTTCACATTTTGAACTTTGCATTTCTTATATAACTAGGAGTGATATTTTGAATCCTTGCGTATTATTTTGTTGTACTATGAAATCCTCTATAATATGTCGGGATACAATTGAATCCTTGTAAAAGAGTAGCTCGGTCATATGAAAACATTTCGCTTTGTCCAAACACAGACACATGCATATGTCTCTGTAAAAACCTTATTTCCATGTACATGTCAGTGATCAGTGCATGTAGTGTCCACAAATTACAACATCGAACAATGGCTAAGATTATAATATCTGAATATATAACCAGGCATTTACATATGCCTTTTATACTTTATTTAGTCTACAAATACGTTTTGATCACTTGCACGGTGATGTTTTATTCTAAATTATGAGTTGACAAAGAAATCATTTTATTTGATATTACCTCTTATTCAGAACATTGATGAAAGTCAATAAATCAACAGAAATTGCAGAATAATGTTATTATCCCTGGTATGATAAAATATTTAATGACAAACATTGAACACGGATCGTCGTTATCTAAACAATCACAGATAAATCCGACCGAATTTTTTATTTTCATCCTTTACATTGAGCTCTATGCATTTACCGCCATAATTGATATTTAGTTTGATTGTATTATACTGTCTAGGTACATAATTATGTCTGCCTGAAATTGCTTTTGTCGATATTTTTCTGTTCTTCCATGTTAAGTTTCTGATATGAAACAATTAAGTGAAATACTCATTTACATATCATTTAACACTAACCAGCTGAACAACAGTATAACATTATTGTGGTTCTTCCATATTAGTCAGAAAATGTTTAAATATATTCCCCTTACTATTTTTGAAAGACGGGTTTTATGTAGAAATTTGATAGAGGGATATCTGAATTATTGTGTCTTTTATAGCTTTTCCGTCAACTGATGTGTATTGCGTGTAAAATTATACTTTAAAAAGATGTGCAACAAAGTCCAAATTAGGCGGATTTATGTTTTGCCTATTAATGGAATTGGTGAACACAACACATTTTCCTGTCGAATTTGTTCACTCTTGGTAGGTCGAATAGATTTGAATTTGGGATAAACAGTTGTGTATTGATAACGAATGTATGTTGTTCCCTACAATGAAGTTGAATTTTGGTAAGTTTTGTCAATAGGTTGACTATACACTTGAAAACATGTGTTCGTGCATTGTATCTAGGATAATATCCAGTCTTTAACCGCTGAAAAAGTTAAGTACATTAAATAATGCTTTATAGCTGGAACATAGATTTGTCATTACAATACAACTGTCAATTAACAATCGTAATGATGCCATGTCGATATATTTAACGGCTTTCAAACTGACATCCCTATAATGGCTTCCATTTTACGATTGAAAAATTTATGTTGCGTAATTGGGAGATAATTTTGACAAGTAAAATCCTGACTGTGTTTGTAACTTATCCGACTTCTTTTACATTCTTAGAAATGTTTGTCGTACAAAACAACAAAATTATATACTTAATCTTGCATAAACAGGAATATAACATTAAAATGTAAAATTTACATGCATTTTTGGTTTAAAATATTTACAGTATACATGTTCACAGATGATTACAAATGTATTACTCAATCTACTGATAGATCATCCAAACTTCATTAGAAAAGAAGGTTAATAATTAGCATTGGTAGATGTTTTGTCATTTTGAAAACTCTCACTCCTATGGGATATGAAACAAACCTTCGTATGAGATTAGGAATCGGTCAAAAATAGAAACTAACAGATTAAACATAATATAACAAATCATTCATCTCTTAAAAGTTAAATTTTGAAATACAGTAGTAAAACAGAATAGACTTTTAGGTATCAACAAATGTATTAAGTTTGAAAGATGCATGTAAGGTTATTTTCTCATTGCTTTTTAACGGTTCCCTTAAGACTAAATTGTAGTCGCTGAGATCATTAATAATACTGAAAGCAGCAATCATGGAATTAATGTCTTACACTGTTTAGTTCTTATTCCTTTATAGAGCATCCGATTAAAAAATGAATGTTTTATACCGTTCTGTTCCAATTCCTTTAGGAGCTATTCAATTCGCTATGATATACTTTATAAGCTATTATTATGTCTCCGTTCCATAGTATACAGAATAGCTGTCATACTCACACAGATGGATGACATATAAATAGAAACGCGACACACAAAATTTGATTGACAGGGTGTGATATTGGTGTTCAAATTAACATATCAATGTCATTATCTAAAAAGTAAAATCACAAAAATACTGAACTCAGAGGAAAATCAATTCGGAAAGTCCATAATCACATGGCAAAATCAAATAACAAAACGCATCAAAAACGAATGGACAAGAACTGTCATATTCCTGACTTGGTACAGGCATTTTCAAATGTAGAAAATGTTGGATTGAACCTGGTTTTATAGCTAGCTAAACCTCTCACTTGTATGACAGTCTATCTAACCTATTATTTGCAGTATTCCTGCAATACAAAGCCGTAACGAAAACGGAGAGAAAAAAACCCAAAGGAAACTGACTTATGTTTAACGTTAATATTTGGCCAGAAAGAATAGACACATGTTGAGATAACAGCAAGACAGATACATGTACTAATACACAACTACAACTACAATGTATATCAAGTTCTATCTGTCTTAGAACATCTTCAATAAAAGCCTTCGAAGATGTGTGGAGCTTTACTACTATTGATTAGAATTTGAATTTATCTGTCACAAAAACTGTAAGTAACATCATATTATCAAAATACTGTGTATATATACGTTTTATTTCCACAAAACCTGTTGAAAACCATTCTATACAAAATGCCCCCACTATCATTTTCCGTAAGAAAACAAACCAAACCAATAACAACAACACATACTAATCACGTAAAAACAAACATTATATAATATAATAAAGGTTGTGTAGCCTAATTTCCCGCATACTATTTGTAAATTTGATTTGTAATAATTGTAATTGAAGTCATATTTTATTTTGTCAGTTGTCAGATTCAATTTTATTATGTTAATTTCATTGCATATTTCCTGTCAGATCTAATTTCTATTATGTTTTTCGTGTTTAACAGCTGCATTTTTATTTGCAGAAACAGAATTCGACAAAATCATATATGGCACATACTACATAAATGAAAATATCCTAAATGCATCAATGTGTCCCTTTTATTTAGTGCTCCTTAATGTACATTCGTTAATCAAACCAATTCTAAACCACCAAACCCAAGATTGAAATACAAATTTATACGCTTTACAAGGGTTTAAGTAAGGGTTGCATCTATTCAACTGACCTTGTTGAAAACGAAACACAACATGTTAATTTAATGATATAACATTAACAGCTAAGATATTTCGATTTCGTAATGTCGGAGAGGTCGATGTATGCCTTTACAATATGTTTGATGCATATACCCTGAGCATATACTTTATTGTACTATAATGCCAGATTAGAGACATAAAATCAAAGATTAATAAGGGGGAAAAATGTATTTTATGTCTAGCGATTAGAATGACAAGTTGAATTTGATCAAATTAGGAAGGAAAAAGTTTTAAAGAACAGCTAACAGTTTGTTATGTTTTCTCCAATTTCGTCGATAAATTTCAATGTCGGCGAGGTAGTCAATTTCGCCAGTATGACATTATGTTTCAGGCATAGGTGAGGCATAATTTTATCATCATGGTAAATAATAAATAGTTTAATTACATCTGATGAGAACTTGATCACATGCTCATTAATATTCATTGAATACTATTATATTGTTTTTCACCAGATGACGAATCACTTTGACTATTTCTAAATATCCGTTCAGCAACATTACATAATAATATACCAAATGACTGATTACTACACGAGCATAGGCTAATACCAAGAGAGTAATATTACATAAGATTCTACAAAAACATAAATAATGTAATTGTATTGCATTAACAAGTGAAAGACAGAACGCCATGTCAACGCAAAAATATTTGAAAGGACATGCACTCGTGTTCTTGGCATGAAATACATATCTACAAGTTTTGTGTACAAATGTTCTTGGCATGACCTCAATATGCAAATGTAGTATGTGTAATGTGTGGTTAGAATTAACCTCCGTATGCTAGTTGTGTGTAATGTGCACTTGTTTTCCCGTTTGAATGGTTTTACACTAGTAATTTTGGGGCCCTTTATAGATTGTTGTTCGGTGTGAGCCAAGGCTCTGTGTTGAAGGCAGTACATTGACCTATAATGGTTTATCTTTTTTTTTAAATTGTTATTTGGATGGAGAGTTGTCTCATTGGCACTCACACCACATCTTCCTATATCTATTTGGTATGAACACAATATGCATGTTTTGTCTTTATGTGTTCTCGGCATAACCTCAATTTGATAGTTTATGTACATGATTGTGTACCCGTAATCGACATAACCTTAGTTTTCTAGTTTTATGTACATGTGTACTCGACTTAACTCAATATTCTATTTTGTGTACATCTGTGTTCGTCATAACATCAATATGCTTGTTTGTTGTACATGTGAACTTTATACAAGCTCTATGGAATAGGAAAGAAGGAAAATGTTCATCCATGACACAAAATCAGTGTATGCACAACAAACAAATCACAAATTAATGCAATTTTAAACCGATCGATCCATGTAATAAAATTAACGGTACCAATTTTCTTGCACCAGATGCGCATTTCGACAATACATGTCTCCTCAGTGATGCTCGTGGCGAAAATATTTGAAATCCAAAGCGTATATAAAAGATGAAGAGCTATAATCCAAAAGGTCCAAAAAGTATAGCCAAATCCGTGAAAGGAATCAGCGCTTTGCATGAGGGAGATACATTCCTTAATTTACAATAATTTCTATCATTTTGTAACAGCAAATTTTAATAACAAAAAATCCGTATTTTCATGCCAGTACCTAAGTACATGCCAGTACCTAAGTACTGGCTACTGGGCTGGTGATACCCTCGGGGACTAATAATCCACCAGCAGAGGCATCGATCCAGTGGTAGTAATAAAATTAACGGTACCAATTTTCTTGCACCAGATGCGCATTTCGACAATACATGTCTCTTCATTGATTCTGTAAACGTCTCGATCCTTTAAATAAACTTGTAATACAATATGTATCAGTATTATCATTGATTTTGTATCAATAAACTAAAACATAACTAGATCTTTATCCACTCGAGACAGTTAAATATTTACAATTTAACTGTCGAGAGTGGATAAATTCGAATTGCACGAGATTTGGTGGTGGAATTTGTTTCTCTATTGATTTTTAGACGGTATGCAGACAATCTCAATCCTTCTTCTCGAACAGACCGGAAAGATGTGATCTTTCTATGCGACGTCATCAGGCATGGTCTTTTTTTCAGAGGAAAGCAAGAAAATTTGACGTCATAATCCAGTTTGTTGAATTTGATCAAATTAGGAAGGAACAAGTTTTAAAGAACAGCTAACAGTTTGTTATGTTTTCTCCAATTTCGTCGATAAATTTCAATGTCGGCGAGGTAGTCAATTTCGCCAGTATGACATTATGTTTCAGGCATAGGTGAGGCATAATTTTATCATCATGGTAAATAATAAATAGTTTAATTACATCTGATGAGAACTTGATCACATGCTCATTAATATTCATTGAATACTATTATATTGTTTTTCACCAGATGACGAATCACTTTGACTATTTCTAAATATCCGTTCAGCAACATTACATAATAATATACCAAATGACTGATTACTACACGAGCATAGGCTAATACCAAGAGAGTAATATTACATAAGATTCTACAAAAACATAAATAATGTAATTGTATTGCATTAACAAGTGAAAGACAGAGCGCCATGTCAACGCAAAAATATTTGAAAGGACATGCACTCGTGTTCTTGGCATGAAATACATATCTACAAGTTTTGTGTACAAATGTTCTTGGCATGACCTCAATATGCAAATGTAGTATGTGTAATGTGTGGTAAGAATTAACCTCCGTATGCTAGTTGTGTGTAATGTGCACTTGTTTTCCCGTTTGAATGGTTTTACACTAGTAATTTTGGGGCCCTTTATAGATTGTTGTTCGGTGTGAGCCAAGGCTCTGTGTTGAAGGCAGTACATTGACCTACAATGGTTAACCTATTTTTTAAATTGTTATTTGGATGGAGAGTTGTCTCATTGGCACTCACACCACATCTTCCTATATCTATTTGGTATGAAAACAATATGCATGTTTTGTCTTTATGTGTTCTCGGCATAACCTCAATTTGATAGTTTATGTACATGATTGTGTACCCGTAATCGACATAACCTTAGTTTTCTAGTTTTATGTACATGTGTACTCGACTTAACTCAATATTCTATTTTGTGTACATCTGTGTTCGTCATAACATCAATATGCTTGTTTTTTGTACATGTGAACTTTATACAAGCTCTATGGAATAGGAAAGAAGGAAAATGTTCATCCATGACACAAAATCAGTGTATGCACAACAAACAAATCACAAATTAATGCAATTTTAAACCGATCGATCCATGTAATAAAATTAACGGTACCAATTTTCTTGCACCAGATGCGCATTTCGACAATACATGTCTCTTCAGTGATGTTCGTGGCCAAAATATTTGAAATCCAAAGCTTATATAAAAGATGAAGAGCTATAATCCAAAAGGTCCAAAAAGTACAGCCAAATCCGTGAAAAGAATCAGAGCTATGCATGATACATTCCTTAATTTATAATAATTTCTATCATTTTGTAACAGCAAATTTCAATAACAAAAAATCCGTATTTTCATGCCAGTACCTAAGTACTGGCTACTGGGCTGGTGATACCCTCGGGAACTAATAGTCCACCAGCAGAGACATCGACCCAGTGGTAGTAATAAAATTAACGGTACCAATTTTCTTGCACCAGATGCGCATTTCGACAATACATGTCTCTTCAGTGATGCTGTAAACGTCTAGATCCTTTAAATAAACTTGTAATACAATATGTATCAGTACTATCATTGATTTTGTATCAATAAACTAAAACATAACTAGATATTTACCCACTCGAGACAGTTAAATATTTACAATTTAACTGTCGAGAGTGGATAAATTCGAATTGCACAAGATTTTGTGGTGGAATATGTTTCTCTATTGATTTTAGACGGTATGCAGACAATCTCAATCCTTCTTTTCGAACAGCCCGGAAAGATGTGATCTTTCTATGCGACGTCATCAGGCATGGTCTTTTTTCAGAGGAAAGCAAGATAATTTGACGTCATAATCCAGTTTGTACCAATGAACAATTGAGATCAAACGAACCATACCTTGATTAAATAAAAATTATCAACAGGTCAGGAAAAGGATGAATCGAGTAAGAATTAGTTATTATAAATATATATTAAGTTGCGATCACTTATTGACTTACGTCCTATTTATACTTATAGTTTTGCATTTAGCAATGTCATTATAAAAATAAGGAAATGTTCCTTTCTCAGACTGTTTATGACGTTTGTATCTGAATTCATCGGATATGTACTGATTGATATATGAGTCTATTAAAACACGATTTATCTATTATTTGTAATTGCTTTGTACCAGCTTTTAGAATCAATCCTTTTTCGTCTGATATTTACAGATTGTTTTTCTTTTATTCTGTTACACCACTATTCCAGAGTGTTTTTAATAACAGCTTACTATAGGGTATGATTTTATAATAAAAGCTCACTATACGGAATGGGGTTTTCTGCATTGTTACATATATTTGCTTATATCTACCTTCTTTTTGCCTTTGGTGGATAGTGTCATGTTTCAATCATACATATTTCTGTTGTTCATGATCCAGAGCTTGCGATTAATATTTTCTTATTGCTGCTTACCGGGGACCTCTGTTAGATTAGGTATGCAACGGCTATTTTCAACTGCTGGATTTTATCTGATACCATCATAGTCTGTTTGACGTTCACTAAATATATTAATCAAATTTAAAGCCATGGGGTATTTTCGATTTGTAATAGCCATTATCCTCTCCTGGAGACGATTGCCATAAGTAGAGACTTCCTTCTAATATAGGGCACTTTCCTTCAAGTACTGGTATTAGGGGGTTTAAGTTTCTTTTTGTACTTTCAATTTTACTTCTTGATATACTCCTGTTTTGTTTTACAATTCTTTTTTAATAGTATATCCTGAAACCTGCAAATAGAGGTTTATTCCAGAAAAGTGTGTTTATATATTTACAGTATCATGCGATCTCATCTACATGGAGACTTTACAGAAAATGTCAAACTTAATAAATTCACAAAATTACATTTACGTATAAGTTGAAGAGAAAATGTGTTCTGCAAAACATGTCCACCATACTGTAGAGGGAACGGTGCGCAAACTTGTGTCTTCTTATATCTGGGTTGTATCAAACATGAAACTATATTTATCACGTAGAAAACCATCGTAGAAATGTAAAATTGTTGAAAATTTATCAAATTATTACTTTAAATATTTGTACAAAATGACAATTATTATAATCAAAGTTAAAACAAAGGAAAAATATTAATGTCTGTCGTGCTTTGTTTTTTGTCTTTTGGTTTTTGCAATTTGGTGTTTATAAAATACAATACAAATGAGAATCAATTCTTAGAATGAAAAAAAAAACTTCTTGTCAGTTGATGTTTAATTGCTGTTGTAAAATAATGCATTTATCGTTAGTTCACTTGTCTTTTGTTTTCTTAATAATGAATACTTTCTTTAATTTGCTAAAGGATATCTTAAGAATATAAATGAAACCAGTATTAAAATTGTACAGGCATATTACATGTTCAACGGTATAACTGAAGGGAATAACAAGTATAACGGACCCTGTCATTTAAAAAAAAACATCAGTCGAGTTACAAAGACCTTTAAGTAAAGAATCAAACAGTAAGATAATAGTTTATTAAACGTCTTTTGGCTTACAAAGGAACTTAAGTAGAGTTATCGACCAAGTTACTGACGCTTTATTATACAAAATCGGTATATACATATACTAGATGAAAAGGTCAAATTGATAGATGTAGTTTCCCATGGTGTTTTACGAAAGCATATTGAAAAAAGAACATTAGGCCCAATTTAAATGTAGTCGCAACTCCACAGCAGTATTGAAACAAAACAGAAAGGATTACTAAATATTACATAGACTGAATATTACATATGGTGTTAATGTAGTATTCTACTATTTCCTTTGGATATTACCATGATTACGATCACGTGTTTCAAAGATTTTTTTACGTAACCGTAGCCTTGTTTTTATGATTACGTATATTGACGCTATGTTTCTATTACAATGTATATGTATATTGGTGGTCAATAGAAAAAAAAACTTTTTGAATATAGATTGATGATGTCATGACGTCACACATAACAATAGCAGAGGAAGCGCCACAGCAGACAAACAGAAAATTTGCAAGTTTATCACTTGATATTTCAAATTTTTGTTGTTAAATGCAGGCAATTAGAATACAAAAAAGCTGATGCATCAAGGTGTTAAAAAATAAGGATATTTTCAATAACATGTTATAATTCTTGCAATATACAATTAAAAAACATTGTTATCCATTCGGTTGATTTGTTTGAGTTTTTGATTTTGCCATTTGATTAGGGACTTTCCGTTTTGAATTTTCCTCTGAGTTTTTGGGGGATTTTCTTTTTATACACAGAAAGAACATTGGACACCATTTTCCTAATACATCATTTACATATGTAATAATAAATTAAAGACGTTCACTCAGTCAGTTCGTTATATGTGGACCTGTTAGATTATATCTAAATTACGATGTTGGCCCAACATTGGATAACATAAATTTATTTAAAAAAAATGTAAATTGTTTAAAAAAACAACATATTATCAGTGATTTACAAAAATATAACTCTGAACTTTCTACACGTGAAATTTTCAAACATCAATTCAGCCATAAATCCCTACGTGAACACTTCAGATTATCATGATTATTGTTGAATGTAGCGCCCCGCTGTAAGTGTTTATTAATTAATGTTAATAAGTTTAAGAAATGTAAGTTTAAAATGACTTTTATAATTAAATCAAAAGACACAATGAACCAGAATTGCTTTATAAACAGATACAATTCGTCCTTTAGGCTCATGTTATCTTTTAAACGAACCAACGATTTCCATTTTTCTTCCCTCACACATAAATCTTCATAGGCTTTAGTTTAGCTTCAATTAATATTGTCTCACTCACATTGAATTTAATTTTCAATGTCTTATAAACATAATCGATTTTAAATCTGTCTATTGAGACGTGAAAAACGACTTGTTGTTAGGCTAACTAAGATAAAGTAGAATTTAAAACTATAAATCAACCTCCTGTGTTTACCCTTATGGCAAGTTGAAATAGTTCAAGATCGTTGCGGTCATTACACGTACAAAGAAAAGTAAAAACACACCCAACACAAATCATTTTTACAGATAAAGTTTAAGAAAAAGAACAAGAAAAAAAACAAAAAAAAAAAAAAAAAACAACAACAATAAAGTAATGGATAACGTCAAGATATTGAATCTGGTTTTCTAAATACAAATCTGTATATAGTTTTTTTTCTCAAATTCAATTCCAGGTAGTTTCACAAATAGACACCAATAAGGAAATCAGTATACATTTTGTTTGGTTTTATGTCTAAGATGATGACAATTTTAAATTTTGGCCGAAATAAAATAAACATTTTAACTGAATTGTTATTTCAAAACTTAATCAAATTGTTTTGAAATGTCTTTTATTTCATTGTGTAAAGAGGCGACGATTTCCCTATCAAAATAGTTTGAAAATTGAATAAATACGCTTAGGACTATCAAAATTAATAATTATAGAATAACTAATTGAAGAATTCAAATAGAGAAACATATTCAACGAGTGACCGAACAACACATTAATTGACGAATGCGCGTAGCGCATGAGTTAATTATCAGTGTTGTTCGGTCACGAGTTGAATATTTTTCGATATTTAAATTCTATAATTAGTTATTCTATAATTATTAATTAATAAATAGAAAATATGTCACATGTGACTATTTAAGGCTTACTGAAGTCAAGATCAGATTTATGTAGAAACACACTGAATATCCTATCATAAGACATTAACACATTTCAGTAGATACGTTACGCATGCATTAGGCGCTACATTATCAAATTATACTGAATTCACTAAAAGGTGTGTGCTCTAAACACGAAAATGCTTTTAAGGAATACAAGGAAGAATTTACACTACATGTCAGAAATCTTAGGGTCATTACAATAAACGAATGATAAACCGATGAGAAAACATGTGTCTGGACTCACGGAAAAGGGGGGGGGGGTAATGTTTTGTAAGCTTAACCTTGTTACATTGTCAAAATATGTATAATAACCTACTGTGTATTTTTTAAATTAGTTTAATTGCGGATGATGCTTGAAGAGCTTACCCAAAATAATCACCGACGCATTCTTGATCCGTCTTCAACTGATACCATGCCATTGCTTTCCTTAATTAGATGATTCAAATACTGATTTATGAGAATTAAATCATCGGTATTAACACTACTGTTATATCTTTGTTACAGTCAAAGATCAGCGACTCGATTTAACAAAAATCTTTGGTAAAAAAGTACTTTTAAGTCATGAAAATTATAATATGATAATTTAAGTTGCAAGATTTTTTGAAGAGAGCCCTAGATGTTTTTCTTGTGTATGATTTTTTGTGTCGTTGCATTTCTTTTTAATAACGTGTATCTCACATCATCCTTTTTAAAATCTAATGATAAAAAGTAAAATCACATACAAACTGAACTCTGAGGAAAATTGAAAACGGAAAGTACCTAAACAAATAGCAAAATCAAAAGCTCAAACACACCACATTAATGACTAAGTTACTTCTCAGTGAATGGGAATGTTTATATTTTCCTGGTGGCAAACTTGTGAAATACTTTAAAAACATTTAACAAAAACGACAATGAATTCATTAAATAAAACTGAAGATAAAATTATTTAAAAACCATTCGTATTCGGAAGATTAAGTCTATGTTTGTATTGTGTTTCTTGTTTGCCATACATATTATCACCATACTTCCATGGCAATTGAACGCTTGTCATAGACTAATGACATGGCTATATTGCTTTGCATTTTAATTAAATCTTTAGAATAAATGTGACATTTTCTATTTAAGTTTATTTGCCTTAAATTCATCTGTCACTGTTTAGAAGATGCATTAACTCTGAGATATGACCACAACATGGAGTTATCTGATTTAAAAGAGATCAGCAATATTCTTTAATAAGACAATATAAGTTTACTTTAAATAGAAATCTTTTCTTGGGTTATCTCAAGTGTACACACTGGGTAAATACTGTAATTAAATCTTAAGTTCTCGAGTTTTCATCAGACAAAAATAATACAAACTTCAGCTCAAAATGAAATGTTAGCATAAACCTTGAGACCTATGTCTTTTTTACTACTCGGGTTTGTAATGTAATTGTGTAGCTATAAATGTGTAAGATATCAAATAAGTGCCAGAACCATATTTTGTCTTCCGAAAAAAACCATACTAGAAATGTTTAGATCAAAAGTTGTTTTTAGCAAACTATACAAAACTATTTTAATTCCCTGAAATTATTGAAGAACATGTGTGCAATAAGTAACACTTCAATCTGAATTTATCTTTTGTTTTCCCGTCTGAATTGTATTACAATTTCTTTTGGTAGCCTTTTATAGATGACTATGTGGTAAAGATGTCGCTCTTTGTGGAAGGTTTAAAGATGACCTTTAATTGCAAACGTTTAACGCCATTTGGTCTCTGATGGAGAATTGATTCATTCTCATTCTTATTAATATGTGTCATAAAGTGAACCACTGATTAGCGGAAATGTTCTTTATAAAAAAAACAGCTTTCGATAACATAAGTCTTCAGGGATAAGACATCAAACACAATGAAGCAACGATTAACTGTCTATTTATTGGAGAATAATACGATGAAAAATTCCGTTGTTTTCCTGGCTACAATTGACTTATTATTCTCAAAAGACCAGAAAGTAGCAAATAAGATAATTTAAAAGTTGTATATGCATACAATTGTGTCACTTTTGTCTGTCAGGATTTAGCAATGACTCCTTAAGGGACTATTCGATTTACATCACAATTATAGAAGTCACCATCATGTCTCAGATGTTAAGTAAAACGTTTAACTTTTTGGGTTTCACATTTAAACATTATATTATGAAGAGATGACCATTTGTCTTTTTCATTAGAAGAATTGCATACGAATATTCATCACCCACATGTTTTATATATATTTTGTACACGAGTAATCTTGTTTTTTAATACATTTTAATTAAACATTGATAAAAACTACCACCAACAGTGCAGTCTCGGTTTCTTTGGTGAATTTAGAAAGCTGCCAATACTTATGTTCCAATTATCAATGTACAATTTTATTTCTTATCTATAGCTTAATCAAATATCGTCCCCGTAATAACTGCATATAAGAAGCTGCAAAGTGTCTGTCGATTTGATCAAAACAGGAGGAAACGTAGTTACAAAAATTGATTACCAAACTCGCCTTTCCCTCTGAATATTCATTTTGTTTATCAAACAGATTGCTGGTACTTTATTTCTAAGAAATCTTAAATTTGTTCCAAGATACATCCTGTTCAAGTAGAACCCATCCATTACGGAATGATCAATCTGCTTACGTTTTACGTTTATTTGCTTTTTATTTATTGACATATTAGTTTGTTTTGTGGTTATTAAAATTATTGACTGCTGTTCTCCTAGTCTTTTTGTTTGACATTTTAACCGACTGCGTCTGTTTGTTTTGTTAACACATCGTTAAACGTTGTCATTACAATGGAATTGTATGCCACCGTCATACAAATGAGAGGTTTAGCTAGCTTTTAACTAAGGTTACCTTCACAATTTTCTTCATACAAAGTCAAAAATAACAGTTATCATCATTTGTTTGATGTGTTTTTGCTTTTGAATTTGCCATTTGATTAGTTTCCGTTCAGTATTTACATCAGAATTAGGTGGTTTTGTTATTTTCCTTCTTAATAGAAAACTAAATTCTGAAATATCTTATCATCTGAAATATTAAACTACCGATATCAATGCTGCCAAAATGATGCAAACAAAATGTATTTAAATTTGGATTCATTGTGTTCAAATAAGTAAATGATCAAATGACAAAGTTCTAGAGTTCTTATGCCAAGTGAAAATGAATACTTTAATAGCAAACGATTTATTACTATGTTCAGTTTGTATTACTTTTCACGACAGGATACGTATTGTACTGACTTTAGAATTTTACAATTTTAAGCTTATTGAATAGAGATTGTCTAATGTAATCGATTTAAAATTCAATATGAAATCATGACGACTGAATGTTTAAGGTATAATCGTCTTAGATTATTATTGGAAATTAAAGTGACTCGTCGATATAACACATCATGAATAAAAGGTAATAATGTTAGAAATACGCCAATACATCATCAACCAAACGGTACAATAACTAAATACAGTACACTTTTGATGTGGGGGACAAGTAATTACTTTATGAACCAAACGATACAATAGCTGCAAACAGTACCGTTTGGTTGGGCGGACAAGTCATTACCAAATGAACCAAACGATAGAATAACTGAATATAGTTTCATTCTGATGTGGGTAACAAGTAAATACCTTATGAATCAAGCGATACAATAGCTGAAAACAGTACCTATCTGATGTGGGTGACTAGACAGTACCTCATAAACCAAACGACAGAATAACTGATAACAGTGACGTTCTGATATGATGAACAGGTCAATGCCTCATGATCCAAACGATAAAACAATGGATAAGCTATTGTGAACCAGTTATGTTTATAAAGGGGTTCCATCTTATTAAAGGAACCACTTTTTAAATTGAAATAGGTTTCACCTCATGTTTTTAGTGGTGTTTGTTTTGCTCTGTCTTTAGTTTTCTATGTTGCCTTTGGTATTGTTTGTCTGTTTGTCTGTTTGTTTGTTTGTCTTTTTGTTTTTGAGCCATTACGTTGTCAGTTTTGTTTTCCAATTTATGAACTTGAATGTTGTCATTGGTTATTTCTCTTCTCTGTTAGAAATAGGTACATAGATAAGAGAAATTACTTAGGACAAAGATTTTTTGGTAAGATATAAGTGCGGTCCAGTATTGTTCATTGTAATATGTTTTCTAGTAAAAAGTCCATAAAACTAGTTGTAATGGCTAGTTACAAATTCAGTGGGTCTTTGTTAAGGTGGCATGGTAGTACTTTATTATAAATGTATATGGACACCTTAATAAGTGTAAGATATTGGTGACAATTCATAATCCATAAGAGTCAGAGAGTATTAACGTGCCACCTTAAGTGCCCCTTCATAATAATCACATATTTAGTTTAATGGTCACCAGAAAGCTTATAATGATTTATTGGTCTCAAACGATAACGTAGCAGACGAGATTATTTAAATTTACAAGAATCCTCTACAGACATTGATAATACGGTTCAAGATCTGCTAATCATTTTGTAAGCTGTTTTATGGTTTAAAGAATACGCATTGTATTCTTTTGATTTAAAGAAGAACAAATTTTTGTAAACATATTATGGTACTTATTTCTCAATAAAGTCATACAAAATTATAAGAAGACGAATTTAGTTTTATAAATTTAATCGAAGAAAGCAAGACGACATGTATCCTTTTTTTCTGACATCAAAGGTATAGGATACTGTTCACCATACATGTCCAACTTTAGAACACCCTTTTTAAGATTGCACAATGCTATCTGAGGGAAAGACTGTTGTATGTTTATCTGCTGGATGATTGCCTATCGATATAGTTCTAATTTCACATTTAGGTCATACCTCTGAAACGAAAATCGGATTTATTTTGATGAATTTAATCGATGAAAGAAAGACGACGACACTTATCCTTCTTTTCTAATACCAAAGGATATCGTTAACCATACATGTTAAACTTCAGAACATCCTTTGTAAGATTGTACAATACTATCTGAGGAAAACCTTGTTTATCTGCTGGATGATAGCCTAACGATACATATCTGTATGTTGCTGTTTTTGTCAGCCATCTAGCCATATATCAATATTTAATGTATATCATGATGTTTGTATTACACGTAAGCATCTCATATCTGATAAACAGAATTTATAATTAATTTTATCTTTTCCATTTGTTCTAAAGAGTTTCTTTTTTATTTAACTGAAAAAAAGTTATAATATCTAAAATTTTCTAGTTGCAGTAGCACTTTGAGAAGATGATTTGTAACTACAGATTAGAAATTAAACTTAATAGCGTTATTTTTCCTGTCATCATGTTGATACCTTATTACTGCGTTTGTATATGAGTACGAATCGCTGTATCCTTCTTGTAATTTTCTTGTCTGATCGATGTTAATATTGTATATTGTAAGTTTTAAATGATCATACAGTCAATACATAAATCACACTAATTCAGTAATTGACAAGATATCATACATTAATAGACGATATACATAACGATTATTTTGGAGTCTTTAACAGTTTCCCATTGAACAGTGTGTGCATTTCTTTAGCTTGATACAAATAAAAAGTAATCTCATAACTATTAAGGATTCATTTTAGGTGATGAAAGATGTAAGAGTGAATCAACACAGGTCACAAAATAACTGTTTACAATTTGAAAATTAGTTTACAATGAGTAATGCGTTTTTAACAACAGTTGACCTTGGATGCCGATTATTTCCCATTAAAAACTGTAAATCTGTAGTTTAATCCATAATAAAAAGAGAAGACTTGCATTTCACATAAGTGCGACTTTATATTTTGTTAAAGCATTTAGAAGGTCAACTGAAAAATCATTAAAATTAAAAAGCCATCAAATAACAAAACGCGAAACACAACAGCCTTGGTTGATGTATACCAAACAATAAATAAACAACAAAAAAGTCATACAACAACCGACGACAATCGCTAAGTTACAGGCTTTTGATTTTGGACAGAGAACTTTAATACTAGTTGTTTATACTGAGTTGCAATGTACTCACTGATATATGCTTCCACAAAGTTAAAATATAGATTTTCTGTTATCAAAGAAATGACTTTTTACTAGTGAGTGGTTATTAAACAAAAATATCGTGTTCGTTCGTTTTATCATGACTTTGCCATATTGTTATTCCCAGAGGTGTTTTATCCTCTCAATTGTTTGACATATTTGATAAATCTTTGCGAGCTAAAAGTAATGTGTTTAAACAAACATCATTAATTAATTTGAAAGACTGACACACACTCAATGCTTTAATCAAAGTTCAGCCCTTAAAGCTTCAACGTTAACGGAATGTATTAGAAAATATCAGTGTTTAATGTAAGAGTAGGCAATCATTATGTATTAACAGAATAATTATTTAGGAATTGAAATGAATATATCTATCTGACATCAGTATTTCACTCTGTGCATCTTCCGATTATTGCAATAATGTAGATGTATCATGCTGGTATAGATATAGGTCGTTATAAATAAATGATACTGTCTCAAAGTATGTAGGTATAAACATAAGTTAATGAGTGAAGAGTATTCTTAGTCGACCCGTCTGTAAATTATAATATGTATTTAAACGATATATGACCTATGTCAACATGCTTTAACTGAGTTCACGTAAGGCATTCGATGGCAACGTTCAATTGATTCAATGACATTATTTAAAGACTACAAAGTCAAAATTGAACTGAAAAGAACGGAGTTGATGTAAAAATGTAATGTTAACACTTATCTGATCGAATGGAGTTCATGAAATTCATTTGAATGTCGAAACGAAATTGACAGAATGGAGTCAAAGTAAGTCATTCAATGTCAAAATTGAGCATATTTATGAATAAGGTATAATTGCCAACGAGACAACTAACCACAGTGAGAGACCCAACAACTTAATGCCATCAATTATATTTAACCATGTGGCCTTTAATAAAAGCTGAACTGATGGTGAGAAGTGAACGAAAAACATTCCGTGTTAGCACGATATACTCCCAAAACCTTGAATCTTAACACTGAATTGATGGAATAAAGTTCAGAAAAGACGATTCAAATCAACACTGGACTGATTAAATGGAGTTCACTCATTCATGCATTCAATGTTAACACATTACAGATTCATTAGAGTTCACGAATGATATTCCATGACAACACTCTATTTATGGAATGCAATTAACGTAAGACATTTAGCATATATAATTGCGAAATAGACATTCGATGTCAATAATAAAGAAAATATTTATAAACTTGAGCTTGAGTTAACGAAAAACATTCCTTGTACACTGAAATAAAATAACTGAACAAAAGGAAGACGGAAAAAATGGAATCGAATCCATGTTATACAATCTATGTCATGAATACAATTATAATATAGGGCTCAAATCCGTTACTTTATACCCACTGAACTGCTAGAAAAAAAACTATGTCAATGAATAAAACATCAAGGTTATATTTTATTAAAGATTTGAGTTTACTTAAGACAATCTATGTCATCATTAAACTAAATGAATGTAGTTCTTATAAGTTAAGGCGACAGTAGATTACATGTAAGACATTCATAGTGCACGCACTAGACTGATATAATTGATTATCATTTTTACATTCCACGCTCTTGTTCGGATATGATTTTGGCGACAGGTACCAGACGGTCATTACAACTCATGACTAAAAACATCCACTTATAGTTCCAGGGCTAAAAACGAAAACGACCAACAAAAAAAAACAATAAGAGTACGCAAGACACAACAGAGACAACTTAAGGCTAAGTAACACTAACTCCACCTTCAACAATTGCGATAATGGAACAGTAAAGACTGTTTGTCATTAACAATGGACCAACGCACAGATCAAAGTTCGCTATTAAGGACATTTTCACAAACTATATTTTGTCAATATCATACTTTTCCGATAGGTATGAATTAAAAAATGAATCAATGGAGATTCTATGAATTGTGTTGGGAAAATGTTAAATGTACCGTGATAGTGTTTCCGTTATAGCATCTCATGACCTGGATTACCAGCATTAATATATAGGCTGCATAACTCATTATATTTTGATAAACGTGACGGAATGATCAGAAAGAAACTAAACTAATTATTTCCCTATAGACATTGAGATGAGGGAGTCAAATAAGCTTAAGGTGAATCATAAACCAGACATGAATTGAAGAAATGATTCAACTAAAAAATACATGTGACACGAATGCGGAAAGACAGATATAAATAAGGTGTTCTAACACCTGTTTCGAACCCCAAAGGACGACTTAAAAGTATTTTTTGTCGTACTTACTATTTTTATAATGAACAGGAACAGAAAAATAATATCAATAATTGTACATGTAGTTGTCATGATCATTTTCCAGGATGCAAAAATTATTTTTATAAATAAAGTTCTTCGTGTATTCCAATCGATATGTTCAAAGTTAACCATGCTGATTAATAAAAGACAATAAGGAGCTTTTCAAGTTATATATTGAAGTTTAAATTCCCTACACTACAACAGTTCTTTATTCTCATTTTCTGATGTTTAATTTATTGATTGACAACATATTTACAAAGAAAGGTGGACGTGGTTCTCCAATAATTATGCATTTATTTTATTTTCTATTACAGAAACTTGATACTGGGGCGTCTCAAAAAGAATGAACAGAATCTGCCAGTGGCATTCCACTTCACGTTTCGAGCGTATTATGTAACAAATGTCATTTTGTCAAAAATCTAACATTCAATTTAAGATCTTGATATTTTACAAAACGCTTTCAACCAAGGACAGTGCATATATTTTTTTTTCAATTCATTGACCTCCAAAATTAATTCTATAGCAAAAATCTATTGAAAAATTATATTTTCGACAAAATAAGATTTAATGTTTTATATCGATAATTTTATTTTCTCATAGCAACATTACCATTGGCAACTGAATATGCAGTATACAACCCAGAATCTAATTGATAGGTCATGCATCTTCTGTCACTTGCATTTTCATGAAGATTTGTTTTTCTTACAAGGAAGCTATGAACTAGAAATATTCAAATAAACGAGTGCGGACCTGACAGAGATGAAAAAAAAGCTTAAAAATGTCTACCTTTACGAACAAACTGAAATTTATTTCTCACTGTGCGTGTTGTGTCCCTTAGTAAAAATAAAGTCTGTTTTTGTTAGGGTACAATTTGTTCATGAATTTATTGTAAAATCAAGCGAGGGACACTGACTCAATAGTATATGAGTGTAATATGGCTTCATGTTGCCCAGGCTTTATTGTTCTGTGTAGTATTTATAGACTTTTTCGTCTGTTTGAACCCTTTATCTTTCGTCTTCCTTATCCAATTCAAAAGACTAATAAACACACGGAGCGATTTTGCTGTCAAATGCATTCATTATTACTTTACTATGATTTGAATTACAGCATTGAAACATGCGTTTGCTTATTACTATAATATTATTATACTTCTTCCCTAATCCATGTTTTTAGAAATATTTTGACCATTGGGACTTCCTTTACTTGATTGTTTTATGTTGCTGTTTTTTTATATTATTATAACAGAGGGGCGAAAGATACCAGAGGGACAGTCAAATTCATAGATCGAAAATAAACTGACAATGCCAAGGCTAACAAAGAAAAAACAAAACCAGACAATTCACAGTACACAAGACACAACAAAGAAAACTAAGACTAAGCAACACTAACCCTACAAAAAAACGGTGGTTATCTCAGGTGATCCGGAAGGGTAAGCAGATCCTGCTTTACATGTGGCACCTATTGTGTTACGCATGTTATTACAAACCCGGTAAATAGTTTAAATCGATAGGTCACATCTGTGAAAACGGAAGAGGTTTGACATGAGGAACACATCCGATATCATCGTATTCCATGACGGTCAACAAACTCATGATTGCATCCATAAAATTTACGTAGGGATGATTTCAACTTCAACATTTGGAACTCTTGCTTTTATAGCTTCCTTCATTGACAAAATACTATGTCATTAATTGCTAACTTAGACACTAATAAAATTATCTAAGAAGCACCTGAAAACTGTTGAATATCATATACGTTGAGCAATTTATTAAAATATCCGGATGAAGTTGTTGTATTGCTTTTAGTCGAGGAAACCATCTGAAACTCTTGGTGTAATAGATTCCTTTTAAGTAGCAAACCTCTATCAAGGAAATCAAAATAGGAAATACATGCTCGGGAATATCTTCTGTGTGCAGGCGCTGCTGGAATGTTACAAAAAAATGGAAAGTTCGCAATTGGGAACTAAAATCAGCTATTTTGTCGCCAAGTTTTGTTTTCAACCGACCCTCATTGCCAATTTCTAGATGTAAGTCAAGATATGAGGCAGACGTAACTGTATCTGTGGTATCCTTTATCTCTAATTCGATGCGATAGATGCATTCAACATTGTCACCATTTATGAATTATGTAAAGAGAGAACATCATCTATATAGCAGAAAGTAACGTTAAAGGATATTGTTAACTTCCTATCTTTCTTCCTAAGAAATTCTTGAAGTCAGCCTCATAATAATAGAGGAACAAGTCGACAAGAAGTTGGGCACAATTGAATACAATTTGAATGCTGATTTGAGCTCAGTGCTTATGCATGCATATAATATGTATATTTTAACTTGCCTTGCTTCATTGTGAATAATTTGAGTATGATTTTAAAGTCCTTAATGCATCGATATGAGTATTGTATATGCATTTGTCGACTATAAAAGCTCAGCGTGTGAATTTGCATGGCATGTTGGGGACACTTATCATTTGCAATGCATCCGGTCTCGCTTCTTTTGGAGTGAATGCAAAACCTTCAGTTGCTATTCGTTACCGTGCGTTGTCTTCTGAATTGGGCAATGAGATGGCAATGAGATTTAAACATCGGTAAACTTCTGTTATCGACATATGCAAGCGATTTCTAATAAGAACATTGGTAGATTCTAATTGATGTGACATGACTGAATGTTTTGTGTTAATAAGAGGTCTTTCGTCGCATAAGTGATCTACATCCTATTCCTTCATGATACAGAGGTGTGTGGTGTCGAACTGATCAGCAATGTTGGTTTTTCTAAGCAGATGAAATTTCATAATAGGTTAGTTAAAAGCAGATCACATGTCACTACTTCAGGCAGATTAAGTGTCAATTATTCAAAAGGACATGAGTTAATGAGAACGATTTCCAAAGAGTACTTTCTTCTTTTAGAAATAACGAGGAGAGGAAATCGTTGCTGAAATAAGATTCCGTTTAATTAAACAATATCGGTCTTAATCAAGCCGAGTCGGAAATTAATTTCAATATCTCTACTGAATTGACATCATTGTACTATATTACCCAATGCAATTCAAATTATGGAACGTTGATGAACAATTTCAAAGCTAGTTGTTGGAATTTCCCGATAAATATCATGTCTATTTGGATGAGATTTTTCGTTAAGATTATTATGCATGAAATAAAATAGTACGTACTATACTTGTTAATATCAGACGAATAACGCAATATAACATCCTTGACTTTATTTTTTATGATTAATTCCTTACAGGAATTCGTTTATGTATTTCTATTATTAATATGGCATTGTGGTAAGCTCTAAGGAAAATTCCATAGTGGATACTTACAATTTTTCTTTTAGTAGTTAAAATGAGCACTAGCTATATCTACGATATATATATATATTTATATATTAAAATATAAAAAAGTTGTTTTTGTTCAAGGATGAATGGAAGTGGAATAGTGAAATAGACAATAATATTGTACTGACTTGCCATAAAAACGATAGAAGACTGAGGCTTAGAAACGGGGAAATGCAGGGCTCTGAAACACTCTCTTTCAAAAGGCCTCACATCGGGGAGAGAAATATACAACACAATAAAATGTACATTACCTGTTGAAACCAATCCATGGTGAATTAGTTTGAGTAAGGACTAAAATATCAACAATAAGCATACAACATAATAATCTATAGGTTTAAAAAATATTAACAAGTGAAACATGTTTTTAAACAGTTGTAAAACAAATAATGTGAGTCGTTCCACGCTACAGGTTAAAGCGGGCAATCATGAATATTCAAATGTATTTCCGGCTTTCCTATTTAGATATTCATGAGGAAAAGTGATATCGGGTCAGTACTGTATATGATATAGAAATATAGAGCGCATTTTGAGAGATTAAACAGCTGTGAAACCAGGTTCAATCCACCATTTTCTGCGTAGGAAAACGCCTATAGGAATATGACAATTGTGATCCATTCGTTTGATGTGTTTTAGCTTTTGATTTTGCCATTTCTTCCGTTTCCGTTTTAAGTTTTTTTGGTGATTTTATTGTTGACTGCTCAATTAGAACGAGTGCAATATCAATCGTTTTAGCAGCTAGTACGGTTCAATTTTGACAACATAAGCTAAGAATTATTGATGAAGAGTAATTCACTTGCAAGTGAATAACGCGACAACATTGAATCCGTTTTCATTTGAACTTAAATTTAACCCCTTAGTTGTTCTGAAAGTTAGATCTAAGCCAAAACCTTCCAAAAACATTCATATACAATTATCTTAGGTACCATGATTAAAATTTAATACGCCAGACACGCGTGTCGTCTTCATCAGACTTATCAGACTCATATATCAAAGACTGAAATATCTACATGTCAAACATCCAAAGGATTAAGGGTACATATGTCATTAGCAGTCCAAGAAAAACACGACCGTATGCAATGCTTAAATAAAAGTATCGACAGACACGTGTTTACGTGTGCCTAAGTTGTAATAAATTGTCTTTTCTTGTCTTGTCTTGACAAGTTTTTTTGTAAATAAATATAGGAAGATGTGGTATGAGTGCCAATGAGACAACTCTCTATCCAAATAACAATTTAAAAAAAAGTAAACCATTATAGTTCAATGTACGACCTTCAACGGTGCCTTGGCTCACACCGAACAACAAGCTCATAAACGGCCTTGTTACATGTTTTTTATAGTGACTTTTGTGATATACATGTAAGTCTGCATATACATGGATAAAATATATTTTTGCGTCATATTTGAATATATATCAATAAACCATTTTGTTTAATATTCTGTATTTTTTATGAAAGTCCTGTTATGTGTAACACAGTTACTGTATGACATAATTTATAATACTACTTGTAGTACGGTGACCAAACCCAATATTTTTTAGATTTAATCGTCAAAAATACTATATGGCTCTATTATATATCATTGGATTCGGAAAAATGAGTACTTTTGAAATATCGATGTCGTCAAAAAGAAATGTGGTGACAGTTTTGCATAAAATAAGGTCAAAGATCAAATTCTGTTTTTCTTTTTTTCTTCTTCCATACTTTTAAAATTTGAAGATATATACATCAATTAAGTTTAAATTTCAGATACAGACATTTTTACAAATCTATTAAAAATGAATTACCTCGAAAATGTAAAACAAAAAGAATTAGGAAATCGATTTATTCTGTAAATTGGCGTTTTTCAAACACTTGATCTATGATACACATATTCTGTTAAAGTTACAAAAGTTATATCGCTGGTTGACATTCAACGTCAGCAATAAACGATAACTATTATTATTTTTAACAGAAGCCTACTATCATGAAGGCGTATTTTGCCTAAGCTCATTCATGTAATTCATTAAAACTAAAAAGCACTCAATACCTCGAAAACAGTTGCAATAAAAAATCCAATCAAAGAGATCCCCACAACAGAATTATGCCAGAAGTATGTTTTTGTTCATCTATCAAGGAACATGATTTGAAATGTCTACATAATTCTGAACTTTCCAGGAGCAAAGCTCCGGACATGTAGGGTGTTGTTGTGAACAAACACATGACTATTTTACATGGAGATTTTCCTTTCAATGAAAACACAAGATCCTGTAAGAATTCTGCTGACACATTCCCTTAACAATAAACGGGGTGTAATGAATCATTTAACTATCGCCAGTCGTATTGCAAAAATTGACGTAATAGGGGGTTAAGCAATGCGTAATATGGTCCGAATTTTTAGTTTGAAACGAATTACGTAAAACATGCTGTTTTAGTGCCGCCTCTAAGAGAGGTAATCTGACTAAACTTACATCTTTACTAGCGGCAAGCTTGACGCGCATTGGATAATAATTATAATGAACTGGTTTTATTTAAAGAGATTTTTCTGATCATAGAGCTTTGAAATTAACTTTCATGTACAAACAAGGGCTTTATCTTAACTCCATAAACCACTGAAATAGTCGTGCGTGTCCTTCAAAGTCTGGTAGATAGTTTGTTTACCTACTCCAAACAGAGACAAAGTTGTGTCGCATCCGGTCGGGCATGTACAGCAGTTGGTGAATGGGTGAAAATCTCCGTACATCCTTTGCACTGCTAATACTCCCCATCTGCACCCACAACTCGCTTGAATGTGTCATACATTTATAGTAGAACACGAACACACAGAACAAACACATTTGTATTAGAGGTCTGTATGCTTGTTCTTCCGCTCTTTCCCATTTCTCTAAACTTCGTGTCAAAGTTTAAGGAATTGAGTATCAGCCTAGGTCTCCTCTTGAGTGCTAAGCAAGTTACTACAGCCATTAACAGTGTTGGTATAAATAACTTTGACAATTTCGGAATTTGCAAACGTTCTGCCTATGTAAAGCTCACATCAGGTGGAATCATAAGGGATTTGTCAAAGTTTTACAGTTAGGAATACTTCTCCACTCAATAATCTTATACACTTTGGCTGAAGCTGTAGTCTTTGTGCAGCGTTCCCTTTCGGCAGACGTTATAGAGTTGTTCATTTCGTAGCGGTCAAAAACATCTGTTACTGTGTGCGCTATACAAATTCATCAGAACATATGTTTTAAGTCAGCTGCAAGGTCACCGAATGTTTTACCTTTCTTAATATCAATACATTGAACCAAAGCCATACCATCTCTGATTCAAGTTGAAAGTGATGGTACAAAGGAGGGTATGGAAAGTGCACAAGAGACTCAGATTCTAATTGCTTCGCCAAATCAGACTTGCATGATTTTCTGATGGTGCCGTCATCTTGAAAAAAGGAATTTGGAATGGGACCTACAGGGTGCGACTGCACATGTTCTATGGTAACATCATCTCTACATTTTGCCAAAATCAGTGCACGTCTAAATACAAGTTATGGATTTATTTGAGCTAAAAGTATTTCCTCCGATTTATATCTAATGTTTGTTTTTGTGGTCATGTTGTAAAACGTTTTTAGTTTTGACTTTGATATAGGACTATAAAGACTATTTGCCTGGATCTCTAGGGATAAAATTTTTAGACATTTTCAAGCCTTTCTATTCAGCTGTGAGCAAAAAATCTCGAATATCTCGTATAGCATGCATTCGAGAAGAGATGTTAATAAGACACGGAGGATGGGATTCCACATCAAAGGGATCAGTCATGGATCATTCAGATGATCCACAATGGCAATAACATGTACATCTCTTTTCATTGCTTTTAGCTTTATTTCCCCTTGTGATAATGCATTATTTGCAGCAATTCCAGCCCTTTTCAGCGTTACACGACTAAAAGATTCTAAGAAATGTCTAGAAAGGGTCCATCTAACAAGCACAGACTTTTGATTTGTTATGCCTACAGTGCCACCTGATCCCCTTGAGGCTTCTAGAACGGTCTTTCTGTTGCCATGTCTTTCCATGAACCGTTGAAATGTCCAGGAGTCTGTTTTAAAACAAAGTAGCCATCTATTAAATTCTCAGAAAGTTGAAGCATATCGAGTATGTAAACTTGCATACACCTTCAGTAATTGGTACGGTTGGTTACACAAACATGAGTATACATTTGAGAAGACGATCTCAAGGAAGTTACAAATTTCCCTCTCGTTCTACTCTTACATTTGACAGCTACTGTCCACTGCTTCAAGGAACACATCCTAGTATTTAAATGTAGTTGATACAGCACTTTCCCCTTGCTTATATGTATTTATAATAGGCTGTATATGATATTCGACTAGCTCCGTTGTATGAGCGTTAAAACTTATATCTGGCTTAAATTGCTGAAATAATGCTTCTGATATAAATTAATTTTATATTATTGATTAATAAAGGTATTAAATATCATAAAAAATGTGAATTATTTTACATTTTGCGTTAAAAAAAATATGAAATTAAATTGAAACGTACTCTATTCAATGCAAAATATTCGTAGTTTTAATCTTTTACATAAACTCTTAAAAACGGTTTAATATTGCTAAACTTTATTTGAAATCGTTAAAATAAGGTGAACAACAATGTATATAATAACATAAATCATATCACGGATGTTATTTTACAACTTAGACCTCATAACTTTTCTACGTCGATTTTGTGTTCAAGTTAATTAATGTATTTCAAAGCCCATTTTACAAAAATTGCACCGTACGATTTTTTGACGACAAGTCAAAATGTTAAGATTAACCTTTCAACTACCAATATTGTGATTTATAGCCGTATAGTCCGAATGACAATTAAACTTCTTAAATAAGCGACTTTTCCTTACTCGGTCACCGTACTATTGTCTGAAACATATTTATAATTGAGACAAATAAGTTTTAATTAACATTTAACTAAGTTAAATTAAAATTTGTTTCGTATACATGTTAACAAATTATAAAAACAAAATATTCTAATTAGTGAAATGGTTAACTTTAGACATTTCTGTTTTCAAAATCAATTGCATCAGATTACAAATCGATGCAGCTGCATATAATTGTACGTGTATGTTTTTATATCATAGAAAAGAATATAACAACTTTAATGGATATAAATTGTAAAATATTGGGTGCGAGTTGGTAAATATTTGGTACGAGTTTGCGAAGGTACGAGTTGACATGGCTCCAAAGCGACCTCGTGTGTAATATTGTGAAACTATTTCATTCAAGACTATCAAAAACTTCTAGACTTGTCAAACTTTTGAATTGTAACATTGTGATTTCAACTTGTAGTTTTTCTTTTTCTTTAGAAACGGAACTTCTCATTGACTGGCAGCGGTAGCGATTATGCAGACGCGATCTCATCAAACGGGACTCAAACAAATTAACATTTCACCAATTAAAAAATTTAGATATTCATGTAACAAATGAAGAAATAACATTTTACAAATTAAGAAATTGCATGTTACGAATTTAGAAATTGCATTTCAAAAATTAAGAAATGAATAATTATGGCGGATATTCCCTTCCATAAGTTCCTGGAGTATCCATAAGTTACAGCATCGAGCAATGGGTAAGATAATCAAATTTGAATATATCACAAGGAAGAACATTGGCATGCCTTTTAAATGTTATTGAGTCGAGCAGTACGTTTTGATCAATTGCACGGAAATGTTTTATCATTTACTATAAGTTTGATAAAGATATCGTTTTATTTTATATGACCTCTTATTCAGAACATTTAATCAAGTAAATTAATCACAACAAATTACGGAACATTGTTATTAACCCTATTATGATAACACATTTTACGACAAACATTGAACACAGATCGTCGTTATCTAAACAATCACAGCTATATCCGCTCGAATTGTTTATTTTCATCCATCTCATTCAGTTCTATAAATTTACTGCCATGATTGATATTAAGTTTGATTATATTATACTTTCGTCTAGTCACATAATTATGTCTTTCTGAAAATTGTTTTTGACGATATTATTTTGTTATTCCATGTCAAGTTTCTGATATGAAACAATTAAGTGAACTACTCATTAACATATCATTTACAACTAACCAGAACAATCGTATTCCATTATTGTGTTTCTTTCATATTAGTAAGAAAATGTTTAAAAATATTGTCCTTACTATTCTTAAAGGAAGGGTTTTATGTAGAAATTTGATAGAGGGATATCCGAATTATTGTGTCTTTTATGGCTTTTCAGTCAACTGATGTGTATCGCATGTAAAATGATATTATAAAAAGAGGCGATGTACAACGAAGTCTGAATGAGGCTGATTTATGTTTGCCTATTAAGAGAATTGGTGAAAACAACGCATTTCCCTGTCGAATGTGTGCACTCTTGGAAGGTCTTATAGATCGGAATTATGTACAAACAGTTGTGTATTGATGACGAATTTACGTTGCTCCCTACAATGAAGTTGTATTTTTGGTCAGTTGTGTCAATAGGTTGACTATACACTGAAAACCATGTGTATTGTATCTAGGATTATATTCAAAGTCTTTAACCTCTAAAAATGTTAAGTTTGACCTGTAACAAAATATTCAAATAGAATATATTCAGTGTTTTTTAAACTTTCTAAAATTCTTCCTGACAACCGATTAGACAGTAGTTTTAAGTTTACAAAAAGGCATCGAAGTATATTAAATAATGCTTTATATCTGATACCTAAATTTGTCTTTACAATACAACTGTCATTTAAGAATCGTTATGATGTCATGTTAATAAATTTAACGGCTTTCAAGAGTTAAACTGACAGTACGTCATCCCTACAATGGCTTCCATTTTACGATTGAAAAAATTTTGTTGCGTAATTGGGAGATAAATTTGACAAAGTAGAATCATGACTGTATATGCCACGTAACAGACCTTTTTTACATTCTTAATTTCTAAACATTGTTGACGTACAAAACAACAAAATGGTATACTAAATCTGGCATCAACAGGAGTATAGCATAAAATGGTCTATGTGAGGTAAAATGAACACCAATTTTGGTTTAAAATATTTACAGTACACACAGATGATTAAAAATGTATTTCTCAATCTAATGATTGCTCATTAAAACTTCATTAGAATAGACAGTTATTGGTTAGCATTGGTAGATGTTTTGTCATTTTGAAAACTCTCACTCCTATAGGGATGTAAAAAAAAACCCTCATCACAAATGTATTTCTGTTCTGTCAAAGTAACCTTCGTAATACTATGAGATTTAAAATCGGTCAAAAATAAAAACTAACAAATTGGTAAATAGCAAATCATTAATCTCTTGAAAGTTGAATTTTGAAAAAAAGTTGTAAAGCATACTAGACGTTTAGGTATTAACAAATGTATTTAGTTTGAAGGATTCATGTAAAAGAGGGACGAAAGATACCAAAGGGACAGCCAAACTCATAAATCTAAAACAAACTTACAACGGCATGGCTAAAAATGAAAAAGACAAACAAACAACAGCACACATGACACAACATAGAAAATAAGAATAAACAACACGTACCCCACCAAAAAACAAGGCGTGATCTCAGGTGCTCCGAAAGGGTAAGCTGATCCTGCTCCACATGTGGCACCCATCGTGTTGCTTATGTGATAACAAATCCGGGAAATAGTATAATTCGGTAGGTCACATTCATGAAAGGGAAGGGGATTGTAGTTGCGACGTAAGGAACATATCCGATATAATTTGTGAAACGGTTATTTCATAACGGTCAACCAACTCGTGATGGCGTCCGTAAAATTTATGAAGGGATGATTTCAACTTCACCATTTGGAACACTTGGTTTAATAGCTTCTGTGTGAGTAGCAACTCTCTATCAAGAAAATCATGATAAGAAATGCAACACGGGAATATCGTATCAATTGGGAGATATATACCCCGTATGCAGGTGCTGCTGGAATGTTGCTACTTAGAAATGGAGCGTTCACAATTGGAAAGCTGAAATCATCTCTTTTGTCGTAAAGTTTTGTTTTCAACCGACCCTCATTGTCAATTTCTAGATATCAGTCAAGATATGATGCCGACTTAACTGTATCTATAGTATCCTTTATCTCTAGCTCGATGGGATAGATGCATTCCACATAGTCACCAAATTTTGAATTATTTAGTGAAAGAGCATCATCTATATAGCGGAAAGTAGAGTTAAAGGATATTGTTAACTTCCTATCTTTCTTCCTAAGAAGTTCATGCATGAAGTCAGCCTCATAATAATAAAGAAACAAGTCGACAAGACGATGGGCACAGTTTGTTCCCATTGGAATGCCGACAGTTTGTTGATAAACACGTCCTCCGAACGTAACAAATATGTTGTCAATCAAGAAATCAATTATTTTGATAATATCAGTTTCAGAGAATGTTTTGTTTGAATCAGATATCCTTTACAAAGTAGGATTTATCCCTCCCTAAGACAAGATACTTGTATCTACGTTGGCCAGTTAAGCAGTTAATGTAATGAGTTTTACACACAAAAGGGATGGTGTTTTGGGCTTTATCTGCGGGGACAACAACCTATTGGTCATGGAGGTAGGATAGGTGTTTTGCAACAGTTGGGTCTTTAAAGATTGACGTAGCATGGACATTGATAGACCCATTCAGTTTCTTAATTCAGATTTGTATCAACGACCTCACTGCCTTAATCCACTCGAAAAGAGTGTCTACGTCTTCCTTCTCGCGCTTAGAAAATTGCCTGGTATAATTCTAAACTGAATCCATCAAAATTTTAAAGTTGTATTTCCAATTGATGGATTTAGGCTCACAATATTTCGAACCTTACGATAACACATTTCGTAGAGAAGTGTTATTAACAATGTTGAGGTAACCGGTAATAACGTGGCCAAGTGCACAAGTGCAATCAGGAGGTTTAGCCTTGAAGTCGTCAATATCGAGATCCTGCAAAACGTGTTTGTAATTGAAAATTGTAGTTGCAATAGGTTTGGTATAGGTATAAGAAATGATTGGTACAGACTGGTCTTTTAAATAAGGAGGTATTTTCTCTCTGTTTTGGTTTCAAGTTAGCTGTATTTCAAAATATTGAAATATCTAAAAGAGTTGGCTATATAGAAATGATGTTTTTAAGAGTAAACAAAGTGAGAGTTGCATCTATGCGACTGACATTGGTAAATACAAAAACAACATTTTATTAAAATGACACAAACCTATTTTTGAGATACTCTCAAATGTAGGAGAGTAGACATTATGTTTGAGACATATTATATATGGTACAGGAAGGCCTGATAAGAGATCTTTACTACAGTGTAAATCGTAGTGATGAATTAAGTATATCAAATATCAATAACAATCAACTTTGTTTTTTAGCGATCAGAATGAATGATAAGTTGAATTTGATTGAATTATGAAGGAATAAGTTAACATTGACCTCCGAAATGGTAAAACAATGGACAATCTTTTCTCTTACGTAGTCAATCGAAATGTAACATGTGATATATTACAATGTCAGTTGTACAAGTATGACTTCACATAATATTTGAGGCATAGTTTAATCATAAACAAACCATAGAATAAATAGTCTAATTACATCTGATCAGAACTTGATCAAATGCTCATTAGTATTCATTGAATACTATTACATTATATTTCATCAGATGACGGATCACTCTGACTATCTCTAAATATCCGTTCAGTAACATTACGCAATATTTTACAAAATGACTGATCCCTACACGAGTTTGAGCTAATACCACGAAAGTAATATTATATATAAGAGTCAACAAAAACATAAATTTTGTATGTTTATTGTATTTACAAGTGAAAGACAAAGCGCCTAGTCAACACAAAATATTTGAAAGGCCGTGACCACATGTGTACTTGGCTTGACATAAGTATATGACCCCGATATGCAAATTTTGTGTGATAAAGATTACCTCCACATGCTAGATTGTTTACTCGGCATAACTTGAATTTGCTAGTTTTATGTACATGTGTATTCGGCATAACTCAATAGTATGCTAGTTTTATGAACACATGTGTTCGGCATAACATTAATATGATTTTGTGTGCATTTGGAACTTAATATAGGCTCCATGTAATAATAAAGAAGGGATATGTTAATGCATGACATACAATCAGTGCATGCACAACAAACAGATCACAAATGAAAGCATTTGTAAACCTATTGATCCATGTTAACGTCTCAATACTTTGAATTAACTTGTAATAAAATATGTATCAATACTAACATCGATTTTGTTATCAATAGATTAAAACATAACTAGATGTTACACTACGTCCTTTTTATAATTAAAGTTTGCGTAAAGCAATGTCATTGTATTAGGAAATGTGCTTCTCTTAGACTATTTATGACGTCTCTATCTGTATCCATCGGATATATACTGATTGATACATGAGTACAGTAAAACACGATTTGTTTGTTATTTGTGATTGCTATGCACTAGCTTTTGGCATAAATCCTCTTTCGTCTGATTTTTGCAGTTTGTTCTAATGTTATTCTGTTAAATCACTGTTCCAGGTTTAGCGTTTTATAATAGTAGCTAACTATACGGTATGGGGTTTATTGCATGGTAGTCTGAGTCAGCATGGTGACTTATATCTGCTTATATCTAGATTCTTCAATTAGGTTTCTAGTTTGTAGTGTCATGTTTGCAAACATTCATATTTATGTTTTACATGTTCCAGAGCTTGCGATGACTATTGTGCTTCATTGCAGCTTTTTATGGACCTTTGTTAAATTAGGCTTATTTCAACTGCTGGATTTTATCTGTTACACGCTTAGTTTGTTTGACGTTTACTAAATATATTAGTTAAATTTATAGTCATCGAATATTTACTATATGTCATAGCCATTCTGCTATCCCGGAGACGATTGCCATATGTAGAGACTTCCTTCTTATATGGAGCAATTTCTACAACACTGTGATATTGGGTTCACGTTTCTAAATGTACTTTGAATTTAAATCTGGTTGCAAATGTTATATTGTACTTTCGTGCTCTCATCCGCATTTCTTAAATAGCAATAAAATTGATCATAAAACCTACATGTCGAAGTTTATTTGAGAAAATTGTGTTTATATGTTATAGCTATCATGTGATCACATCTGAATAGAGACTTTACTGCAAATGGATTCATTTCAAACTTAATCAAACCACAAAATTACATTAGCGTATTAGTTGAAGAGAAGGTGTGTTCTGCAAGACACTTCTACCATATTGTAGACGTAGTGGTGCAGAAACATGTGTCGCTGTTATATCTGGGTTACATCAAACGGAAATTATTATTCATCACTTAGAAAAACCATCGTAGAAATGTGAAATTGTTGTAAAAATTTATCAAATGATAACTATATATCTGTACAATATTTTAATCAAAATTAAAACAAAGAGAGATATTTATATTGTGCAGAGTTAAATTATTTATTGCACATACAATAATCTGTCTTGCCTTTTTTTTGGAATTCGTTGTTAATAACAGTGGGATTATTTCATTATTGATGTCCCAAAATGAAAATAACTTCATGTCAGTGGTAGTTTCATCATTGGTGAAGAAAAATTCATTGTTTTGTGTTGTTTTACTGTAACTTCACTTGTGTTTTATTTTCTTAATGATTAACAATTGCAAGTTTTTGATATAAAGATGTCTTAACAAAATATGTAAAATCAGTTTTAAATTTAAACAAACAGATCACAAGTTTAACGATATGAAGGAAGGATTTATAGCTACAATAAGACGGAAACTGTCATTTGAAATTCAGTTTATATTTTAAAAAGACCTTTAGATATAGAAATCAGACAAACAGATAACAGTTAAATCTAAATGTCAAAATTGAGTGAATAAGTTTTCTAATAGTGAATGCAATTTAAGCAATCTGTTATAGGGTTCATATCAGCATATCTAAAAATACAACCTCTTCCCATGATTTTTTAAAAAACATTACATATTGAAATAAGAGAAAAGTATAAGTGTGGATAAGATAAGGCCTTTTTTAGGCTCATGTTATCTTTTAATAATTTAATTGTGGATGTAACTCGTCTACTAATTGGCTGGCAGTGTATTGTGTATCAGCTCATAGACATAATGAACAAAATCGATTTTAAGTCTGTCAATTGAGTCGAAAGAATCGACTTGTTGTTAGCCTAAGTAATATAAAGTAGAATTTAAAACTATTAATCAACCTCGTGTGTTTACAATTTCGGCAAGTTGAAAAAGTTTACAATTATGGCGGTCATTGCCTCACAAAGCAAAGAAAGCACACTCAGAACAATTACTTTTTACTGATACAGTTTATGAAAAAGAACAAGAAAAACCAACAACAACACAGTAATGTATAACGTGAAGACATTGAATTTAGTTTTTTAAATAAAAAACTTTATAAAGTTTTTACTCAAATGAAATTCCACCTGGTATCACAAAAAAGACAATAATATGAATAATACAATTTTGTGGTCTTTAAATCAACATTTTACCTGAATTGAAATTTAATCAGACTGTTATGGAAAGAGGCGACGATTTAATTTAACATTGGTTACAAACCTGCTCGTGCATTTTTCATTGTTATTCAACGCAAATTTATTTTCTAAGATACCTGGGACGGTCTTATTTCACAAAGGATTTCTATTGTCTACTTATTGTAACTCGAACTTATTTACCCGATGTAGGTCTTTTAGTTGAGGTTCAATTCAATTAAAGTTAATCGGGCATGACTAATGAGATACGCCCTCTTAAAATCAGGGGGTCCACAATAGGATTAGGAAAAAACACCTAGCAAAATATCTTAATTTACAATTTCAAGAATTTGTTTGATTCAAAGTGCTTTTGGTTGCTTAAATAATTTCGATCAATAATCAGGCGGTATTTTATGGAAATAAATAACCTTTCCCGAACCGGGAGATGTTGACTGCAATAGAAATTAATTAAAAACAAAGTCCATATCTCTTATAGTGGCCGTAATTCATTGTAAATTCATGACGTTTTGTTTATGGCATTCGTCTATCGTGGAGAAAAAAGAGGGAAGGAGGGCTCAACTTACGAGGTTCAAACCTATTCTATTACGGTATACGTTTTACCTCAAGCGAACGCTCTGTCTTATTGTAAAAAGTGTCACTCTAAATTTGTAAACATTTGCTTCAAATTGATTCACATTGAATCTAGTTGTGAATATGCATGACATATTTTCCACTGGACACAAAGGAGCAATAAATTAATCAGCTTCATTTAGTGATCTATAATCATTTGTCCTCAGTTAATTATAGTCTCAAACAGTTTTCCAATTTTAATATATTTTATTTCAATTTACATTTGAATTTTTATGCGTAAATCTTAGCATTTCTCCCATCATTCTACTCTTTGAATTTATTTTTTTTTAATATTAAAAAAACGTTGTCGTAGTACACAGGGGTTACGTTGTATAATTTCCAGCAAAACTAATAGGGAAGGGACTAGAACAGAAAAACAATCTTCATTGAGTGGCAATAACTCATATATTGAAGCGTACAATGACGGCTGTCTCGTCTAGGTGACAACATTTGCTGTTTCAATTTTATTTATACCCGAGACTGGTTTAACAGTTGTCATTAAAGGGAAAAAAATAAAAAATGATAAAAAGGTTGACAACAATTTATTAAAAAGATTCAACTTATTTTGATTTTTTTATATTGTCTTGCTGATCGGTTTTGTTATATATTTTTTTCATCTACTATTGTTTCAGCAAAAGTCACAAAAAATGTTTTTAAAACCAGCCATGCGACTTATTTAAAAAGATTAAGCTGACCTTTCTTGTTGTTTACACATTTCAATCATTCAACTTGTGCGTTGATGGTCTTTCCCTCTAATGTTTTTTTAAGGTAAAGATAGCGTGGAATAATCACTGCACCAGGCATCTGCTATACATTCCTATTATATTTTGATCGGACAAAGCTGCGTATTTATATAACCAATAAGCCAAACGAACGCACCCATTTAGCAAGGGTATACTGTGGGACGGGAGAGGCCTAGAGATGTCACTATTTCTATACCCAAGCGAATCTTGGTTTTGAATAAAAGGAGATAAAGGTATACATTAATGCGACAGCAACCCAAAGACACAGCTAAATAAAAATATTAAGAGTCAACATTCAGTGTTTTTTATAGAACATTTCGTATACAGAATAATAAGCTCAAAACCGACCCATGACTAAATAATAGTTATACGGAGTTAATTCAATAATATTTTCCGTCAAATATTATATATCCGAAAGGTACATTTGATTTAATATTATTTACCGTCAAGGATAATAATCCCAACAATCACAAGTGTTTGAAAAATTTCATCTGCCATTTTTTAATTTTGATTGGTGAAAATTTAAGAAGTTTTAATATATACCAGTAAAAGAAAAACACTTCACTGTATAATAATACGTTAAAATAAATAATGATAATGGATGACGACCAGCGGCGAATAAAATTAATATTCAGGACGATTACGTGTAAATATAATAAGAGTATTAAACCCGTTTTTTACTAGACAGACAGGCTCAGTCGGTTTTTTTTATCGTGTAAGTTCACAAGATATTAGTTCGCAGGAAGAAAAGTCACCCGACCCGGACACATTTCCGACTCTGAGCCGTTAAGCGTTGAAATAGAATACCAATTTAATTAACGTCTTTGTTTGACCCGTTCGGAATTCGAACAAATTTAATGTTTAAAACATCACTCTCGAGGTGAACGCCCCCACACGAGACCAACCAGGAGAGCGGTAGTGATCGGTAGTACAGAATATCATACCAAAAACTAAAGTACAATACACAATACAGTTTCACAGAATTCTAACAGTTACTAAAGCGAGCTAAAAGTCTCTAACCTAAATTGGATGCGTGAAATGATATTGTAAACTACACGTACACATGGATGATCGACTTCAGGGTAGATTTTATGGATCAAATTGAAAACTCTTACACCTATGATTTGAGTGGTCCAAATATTGCCAGCTGTTTCAAGTCTTATTCAATATACCCTCATTTTCTAGTATATTTTAAAGTTTCACGCCCAACCTCACTGTCGACCTCCTATTGTACGATCTACCTATTGTATTTAAAATTAATGTGTTATAGTCATTATCAGGCATGAAATATTTGCTACTGGACGTAAAGCAAACAACAATCAATCAATTTATTTAATTTCTCTGTTACAGTACTAATACTTAGCACACAAAGACAAGATCTTGTAAAATGCTATGATTTACAATTTCTATTTAAATTTTTGTGTTGTTTTCTTTTTTTTGGGGGGGAAGGGGGGGTCTCTTCAGTTTATCACATAACTGACTGCTTATTCAAAAGTTTTAAATATTTTTTTACTATTTTTCTTATCTAATGTTTAAATACGATTTATAACATATGATTTTTTTTGTCAGGCAAGGATAAAACTACGAAAGATAAAAGTTTTTTCAGGTTTTTTTGCTTCATTTAGACATGAAAAGGGAATAACGGACGACTAAATTAAAGTGTTTGTTTTCATATAATATATTGAACTTGCAAACATATCTCACCCAACACGTTTTGATCGGGACTGTGAAACCTAGTTTAATACGGTTTTATTCATTGAAGTTTGCATGCATAGTTCTTATTTAAAAAAAAACACAAATAAAGCAAGATCTATTAATTAATTGGACGGAATAGACAAAACTAATTATTTTGCATTCGCATGTATCGTAATGTAGGAAAATTACCAAAACAGAAACAAATGGAACATTTACCGGATGAATATTGTGAAGGACCTTATGCATCTAGGACTGTCCAATTTGAAGTTCTTAAACAAGCTGTTTAAAAAGCTAATTGTTGAAAGAGTTTACTTACTGTTTTCTAAGGTCTGATCTTTACGATACTATTTCATGATTACTGACAGATCAAAAACATCAAGTATATATAGCATGAAGTTGTTGGGCTTAATATTCATTGGTCAGTTATAAATGAGGTCTGTATGGGGGTTTTTATTGCATGATTTATTAAATAAGAAATCGGTTTTTTTTTTTTTAAAGTTGGCTAAATAAATATAAATTTAACCCCTAATTTTGTAAAACTATCATTTGGTGTTATTTAGATGCTATTTTTTTTTATCATGAATAATTATATGATGTAATGCCATTAAATCGGTCCGTTTTCATGTCAATTTGGTAACTGTTAATTGTACATAGCAGTCTGAGTACTGTTTAACATATTTAGACTCGTCCAGTTCAGGGAAATTAGGTTTCTGCAAGTGCTTTTTATGTACTTTTCTTATATTTTTGACGGTTTGTAAGTCAGTAAAAGTTCAATGGTTAAGTTAATATTGACATTAAAAGACCTCCTCAGAAAAAAAAGGGCTGTTCAAATCCCCTCGCCCTTCGGGCTCGGGGATTTGAACACCCCTTTTTGTTCGGAGGTCTTTTAATATCAATATTAACTTATCATTGAACTTTTACTATTACTTAATGTGAAAATGTGAAAACAATACTCTTAGTAATATCAACAAATAATAAACTGATAGCATGAACAGAGGGTTGGTATATGTTCGGTTCAATAAGCTCAATGAGGAAACTCAAGGTTTGTAAGTCATTGATACCGCAGAAAACTAGGATGAACTCTAGTGTTCTGAATAGCTCAGCAGTTTTTAAACAAAGAGAACTCTTCGTATTGCATATATCAAGTAAAAAAACTCAACACAGATATCAGGATTAAATGTTGTATTTCGCAAGCCGCGGGTTTCGCTATAAATGACTCATCAGTGACGCTCGAATCCAAATAAGTTAAAAAAGACCAAATACAGGACGAAGTTGAAGACCATTGAGGACCAAAATTCCTAAAAATTTTGACAAATACAGCTAAGAACATCTATTTCTGAGGTAGAAAAGCCTAAGTACTTCAAAAATTTAAAAGTTTTGTAAACAGTTAATTTATGAATATAACCATTATCAATGATAATTCATGTCAGCACATATGTGCTGAGTACTGGGCTGGTGATACCCTCGGGGATTAAACCTCCACCAGCAGTGAGATCGACCCGTATTAAATCAACTGATAAGTCCCTTTTGATACGCCACGGTCGATAAACTCATATACGAGAAAGGAGGATCGATATCACGTCTTTAATAGCATTTTTTTTCTTTAATATTTTGCTGATCATTTCATCTTTTTTTCTCTCAGTAGAATTGCTAATCAAATGCTAGCGTTTGTAAGAAAGAAGTTGTATAGCATATTAGAACGAGAATACCGTTCTTTCTTATTTTTTATATTTTCCGTCGTTTTTAGTTTGCGCGAATATATAATTTTGACTTCCATTCCAAGTAATGTCTTTCTTTGTAATATTACGTACGATCAAGTTTTTTTGTCGTTATTCTTTCAGATGACGTTTTCTGTTTATTTTATTTTCTGTTTCTTCTTCATTCACATGGATATATCGTTCTGCTATACTTTCAAGTTTACGCTCTTTCTATCGTCATTCTACGTTTGTTGGTATTGGATCTGTTTTTTTAAAATTTGATATCTTATTTATAACGTTTTTATTTCTCAAATTTTCGGTCATAATATTATCTATGTATCACCGTTCTAATATCAATTAATTGTGTTGCACGAAAAACCTTAATACATAAAGCAAATCAGAGTTCCCCCAAGGTTTGATAGGGTTTTTGTTACAAAATCTTTTGTATTCTATATTGCGTAAAAAGTGTTGTTTGTCATTTGTGGCACCTTCAGTTGATATAGTGATCAAAAATGTCAATATTTGGAGCGATGATATATGATTGTAAGGATATTCAAGTTTACGACGCTTGAATAGTTTCAGTGATGATATATTAATGTGAGTATAATTTGTAATAGAGACGATCAATCAATTGAATCCATGATATATTATTGGTGAATATCTTTCAATGGCGACAATCAAACAATTGATATTATGATATATTATTGTAGTACATGATAGCTTGCATGACTTGTTTTAATTAGTTTTCCGATTGTGCACATGGATCTGACATCTATTTGTTGTTCAAAAGATCAACCCAATATTCATTATTTTTCACAACAGATGTTTTATTTCACAGAACGTAGAAACTATGAAGAAGTTATAGTGTGTGATAACATTGTGTGAGGGAATTCGACGTTTGCTGTACCACTGTTCACTCCAGCGCAATTTATGACAATACCACTGGATCAATCAGAATGATTTTTTTTGCAGTGTTTTAAGAAATGATTTTACTTTGTTGTCGCGTATTATTCGTGATACATACAATGTTTTAAAAAGGCGAATTTTCTGTATAAAGTCAATGATTATGTTGACTTTTGAAGGCCAAACTTTTTACAGCCTTAAATACGCAAATAAAAGATCCAAAAACTATACCAATACAGAATGACATGTTTATGAAATTATAGCAAATCTATTGGTTAATAAATTTTTATTCGTTGTTGCAAAATGATGAACTTAAAATATCTGACATTTTCTCCCTACCCAGTTTACCCCTATACATTTTTATGATGTGGACTGGTCATTGTTATTGAATCGTAGGCAATTTGATTGGATTAAGTTGTTATTAGTTTACCTTCAAACTTGTTTATGCCTTTCATACATGACTATTGATTAATTAGAACGTGCATGAATGTGTACGGTAACGAAAATTACCTTCAAACTGGACACTGGACGAGTCAATATTATGTTGTATCAATGAAAGTTAAGGTATGAAAGGTAAGAATTGCCACTTCTTCTATTTTCACAAAATTTTCTGAATACACAGTTGAAAGATTATTTTTTAAAAGCCTATTGTGTAGATAAAAGAGAAAGTTTACAAATAAGACGTTTTGTTCCATTAAACAAGTCATTTCTTAAGAGAAATGCCGAAATATATTTTACGCACGACTACGGCAGGTAAAATTATTATTTATCATAACAAAAAAAAGCATTTTTCAGTCTCATTGGAAAGTGTTAATTACAATTAATCCCAAACTTAAGAAGTCAGTAAATAAAGTCAAAATATGTTCGATCTGCCTTTTTCTGGACATCAAAAGTCAATACGATCGTTTTAAAGTCAATTTCGTCTACCTCACAAAATCTTTTTAGGCACTATAGTGAGATACAAATCAATCTATATTAAATTCCGGAATGTTAACCTGTTTTCAGTAATTTAAATATTAATGATCAACGGTCGTTGTTATATCTTTGTTTTATCGTTATTTTCAGATTATGAATAAGTCAAATTCTCTAAATGACGACAATCAACCAACAGTAACCACTTAATAACACTTTTCTAATTTGGAGAAGTCGCATGCACGGACCAAAATGATGCCCCCAAGTTTGACTGTAGTGCCAAAAGGGAATGCATTATAACTGTAATGCCAACCGGAAATGCATGATAACTGTTTGCTTGCAACATTATTAAGATAAGTATATGTACATTCCTTCGTGATATTTGTACATCTATAACTGTATATTAGAGAGAACGATTGCAGGATTAAACTACATTTCATAGACGGTTCCGCAGTTTTGATTAGTGAAGGCATTAATTCCCTATAAAATGCAACACCTAAGACAATACGATGCTATCTGTGATATCGTTAAAGCATTGAATAATTTTTATTTGACATATACATATTGTACAGGAACATTTAAATTTGGCATATTTGTTTGTTTAAAACTGAGTTCAGAGACCAAAGACAAAGAACAAATCCCATTTACATCACATTGTTTAAGTGGATTGGAGATACTATCGATACAAACAAGCATATATTTCATGTGATTTATTCCTTTTACCTTGACACAGATGAAATATCTCCAAATAGTATATATGAATTTGCAATTTCAGGCTTTCTAAAGTCAAGGTTTTATCTGTAGTAATATACTGAATATCACATTCGTAAGAAATTAACATATCTCAGTGGAAACGTTAAGCGGACATAAGCGTGTCATTATCGCATTATACGGACTTCATTAATAGGGGTGTCCTCTTAACATGAAAATGTTTTGTGAGTGTAACGCTCGTTACTTTATCAAAATATTTATTGCCACCTATTGCGTCTTTTTTATATTGTTTAATGGGAGATGATGCTTGTAGATTTTACTCAACAGAATCACCAATGCAATCTTGCTCCGTTTGCAACTGATTCATTCAAAAACCGATTTACGAGATTTCGACATAGGTATAAACACAGCTGTATATTCGTTTCAAATAAAGATCAGCGATTCGATTTCACCAAAATCTTACGAAAATAAAAATAATCATGAGTAAAAAAAATAGCAGTATAACTTCTAGATAACTTTAAATCTCGGTCTTTTTCTGAAATAAGTTCTATCAGAACTTTTAAATTTTTCAATAAAATTGAGAATGGAAATGGGAAATGTGTCAAAAAGACAACAACCCGACCATAGCATAGACAACAGCAGAAGGTTTTCAATGCAGCGAGACATTTCAGTACCCAGAGGCGTCCTTCAGATGGCCCCTAAACACATTTATATATACTAAACGCCTAACAAAACTCCAAATTATACACAAGAAGCTAAAATTAAAAATCATACAAGACTAACAAAGGCCAGAGGCTCCTGATTTGGGACAGGCGCAAAAAAATTGTTTATTAAATCTCAACCCTCCCCCCTCCTATACCTCTAGCCAATGCAGAAAAGTAAACGCATACCAATACGCATATTAAAATTCAGTTCAAGAGAAGTTCGAGTCTGATGTCAGAAGATGTAACCAAAGAAAATAAACAAAATGACAATTATACTTAAATTACAACAGACTACTAGCAGTTAACTGACATGGCAGCTCCAGACTTCAATTAAACTGATTGAAAGATTATTTCTTCATCATATGAATAATATCAGGCACAATCCTTCCCGTCAGGGGTTTAGCATCATACCATCATAACATATATGAGAAGAACATTACCTGTGTTAGCTAACAATTGGTTTTTAAATAAATGTGTTTAGTTCCGATTCAAAAAACCTATAAGTGAAACAATATTAATGCAAAAATATGTAATCTTTAAAGACCTGATAAAAATATCGTAACTTTATCCCTTCTTAATAAGTCTATTTAAAGGTTTTGTTAGCTTATGATATGAATACTGACATTTTTGTGCTTTATAAAAAATATTTCCATAAAAAATTGTATGTGAAATACCTGAACG